>NW_028162649.1:0-16596 GCF_964263955.1 Coregonus lavaretus | reverse complement strand
GCTGAGAAGGCATGCACATGCACACACACACCCACCCCTCAAACACACACACAGTCAAGGACAATGTCATTTCCCACAAATGACATTTCCTTGGAGTGCCAGGACCGCCACGGTTCATACAATCCTTTTAAGTTCGTTAGTGGATGGTAGACTTGAAAGAGTTGGACCGCTCCCTAGACACAATATGACTCATTCATTTTCTCTTTCTGTCATCAGAAAAAACAGAGCTTATAGTCATATGACATATACTATGAGGCTGCATGTCTATTGCCAGGAGTAGCCTGTATGCTTTCTGGGACCAATCAGCTCACCTCAATGTTCCACAGCCTCCGTTACGATTCAAGATATTTCATCTGGAAAGAAAAGACAAGGTTCCAGACGTAAACACAAACAGTGGAAAGCTAATTAGTCACAGAGCTTCAAGGTGCTGTCCTCCATGTCTCAGTCACAGCGCTTCAAGGTGCTGTCCTCCATGTCTTAGTCACAGCGCTTCAAGGTGCTGTCCTCCATGTCTCAGTCACAGCGCTTCAAGGCTGAATTGCTTCTGTTGTCCTCCATGTTGTCTTTCTTCCCACTCACCTGTCATAATGATTACATCAGATAGGACTACATGGGCTACGTCCCAAACGGCACCCTATTCCCTACATAGTGCAGTGCTCATAGGGTTCTGGTCAAAAGTAGTGCACTAAATAGGGAATAGGGTGCCATTTGGGACGTAGCCCATGATGCCCCAGGACAGCTCATTTGACCTCAGTTTTACACTGTCACATTCAAAGAAAACATTTCCCAGAGGGAGAATTCCACGACTGTGTTTACACAGAGGTTGAATCATAGCCAGAAAGGTCAGGTGACATCACTGTCATCAGCGTCTCAGGGCAAATGTCAGGGCAAATTTCTGTTTCTGACAAACTAAGTAGTCCAAGAAAACAAAATGTCTGCATCCTAAATGGTCCCCTATTCCCTATATACTGCACTACTTTAGAACAGAGTAGAGATACACTACTATGTGGACACCTGCTCGTCAAACATCTCATTCCAAAAATCATGGGCATTAACATGGAGTTGGTCCCCCCTAGATGTTGGAACATTGCTGCGTGGACTTGCTTCCATTCAGCCCCAAGAGCATTAGTGAGGTCGGGCACTGATGTTGGGCGATTAGGCCTGGCTCGCAGTCAGCATTCCAACTTAGTCCCGTGTAGCTCAGTTGGTAGAGCATGGCGTTTGCAACGCCAGGGTTGTGGGTTCGTTTCCCACTGGGGGCCAGTATGAAACAAAACAAAAAAACATGCATGCACTCACTAACTGTAAGTTGCTCTGGATAAGAGCGTCTGCTAAATGACTCAAATTGAATCCCAAAGGTGTTCGATGAGGTTGAGGTCAGCGCTTTGTGCATGGGAGCATTGTCAAGCTGAAACAGGAAAGAGCCTTCCCCAAACAGAATTGTCTAGAATGTCATTTTATGCTGTAGCATTAAGATTTCCCTTCACTGGAACTAAGGGGCCTAGCCCGAACCATGAAAAACAGCCCCAGACCATTATTCCTACTCCACCCAACTTTAGAGTTGGCACTATGCATTGGGACAGGTAGTGTTCTCCTGGCATCCTCCAAACCCAGATTCGTCCGTTGGACTGCCAGATGATGAAGCGTGATTCATCACTCCAGAGAACACGTTTCCACTGCTCCAGTGTCCAATGGCGGCGAGCTTTACACAACTCCAGCCGACGCTTGGGATTGTGCATGGTGTTCTTAGGCTTGTGTGCGGCTGCTCGGCCATGGAAACCCATTTCATGAAGCTCCTGAAGAACAGTTATTGTGCTGACGTTGCTTCCAGAGGCAGTTTGGAACTCAGTAGTGAGTGTTGCGTGCATATGTGCTTCAGCACTCGCAGTCCTGTTCTGTGAGCTTGTGTGGCCTACCACTTTGCGGCTGAGCCGTTGTTGCTTCTAGACGTTTCCACTTCACAATAACAGCACTTACAGTTGACCAGGGCAGCTCATTCAGGGCAGAAATTTGACGAACTGACTTGTTGGAAAGTTGGCATCCTATGACTGTGTCACGTTGAAAGTCACTGAGCTCTTCAGTAAGGCCATTCTACTGCTAATGTTTGTCTATGGAAATTGCATGGCTGTGTGCTCGATTTTATACACCTGTCAGCAACGGGTGTGGCTGAAATAGCTGAATCAACTGATTTGAAGGGGTGTCCACATACAGTACCAGTCCAAAGTTTGGACACACCTACTCATTCAAGGGTTTTTCTTTATTTTCTACTATTTTCTACATTGTAGAATAATAGTGAAGACATCAAAACTATGAAATACCACATATGGAATCATTTAGTAACCAAAAAAGTGCTAAACAAATCAAAATATATTTTATATTTGAGATTCTTCAAATAGCCAACCTTTGCCTTGATGACAGCTTTGCACACTCTTGGCATTCTCTCAACCAGCTTCATGAGGTAGTCACCTGGAATGCATTTCAATTAACAGGTGTGCCTTCTTAAAAGTTAATTTGTGGAATTTATTTCCTTCTTAATGCGTTTGAGCCAATCAGTTGTGTGTGACAAGGTAGGGGGGTATACAGAAGATAGCCCTATTTGGTAAAAGACCAAGTACTTATTATGGCAAGAACAGCTCAAATAAGCAAAGGGAAACGACAGTCCATCATCACTTTAAGACATGAAGGTCAGTCAATACGGAACATTTCAAGAACTTTGAAAGTTTCTTCAAGTGCAGTTGCAACAACCATCAAGCTCTATGACGAAACTGGATCTCATGAGGACCGCCACAGGAATGGAAGTCCAGAGTTACCTCTGCTGCAGAGCAGAAGTTCATTAGAGTTACCAGCCTCAGAAATTCCAGCCCAAATAAATGCTTCATAGAGTTCAAGTAACAGACACATCTCAACATCAACTGTTCAGAGGAGGCTGCGTGAATCAGGCCTTCATGGTTGAATTGCTGCAAAGAAACCACTACTAAAGGACACCAATAAGAAAAGAGACTTGCTTGGGCCAAGAAACACGAGCAATGGACATTAGACCGGTGGAAATGTGTCCTTTGGTCTGGAGTCCAAGTTGGAGATTTTTGGTTCCAACTGCCGTGTCTTTGTGAGATGCAGTGTGGGGGAACGGATGATCTCCGCATTTGTATGGAGGAGGAGGTGTTATGGTGTGGGGGTGCTTTGCTGGTGACACTGTCTGTGATTTATTTAGAATTCAAGGCACACTTAACCAGCATGGCTACCACAGATGGTTTGGGATGAGTCTGACCGCAGAGTGAAGGAAAAGCTGCCAACAAGTGCTCAGCATATGTGGGAAGTCCTTCAAGACTGTTGGAAAAGCATTCCAGGTGAAGCTGGTTGAGAGAATGCCAAGAGTGTGCAAAGCTGTCATCAAGGCAAAGGGTGGCTATTTGAAGAATCTCAAATATAACACATATTTTGATTTAGTTAACACTTTTTTGGTTACTACATGATTCCATATGTGTTATTTCATAGTTCTGATGTCTTCACTATTATTCTACAATGTAGAAAATAGTTTTTTTTTTAAAGAAAAACCCTTGAATGAGTAGGTGTGTCCAAACTTTTGACTGGTGGTGTACTTTTGTATATATAGTGTAGTACATATATTAAAGTAGTGTACTCTATAGGGAATAGGGTGCCATTTGGGACACAAACAACCTATCTGTAGTGTGTTGGCAGATGTGGCTGTTAGATGGCTGTTGGGACAGTTTTTGTTTTCTCACTCACTCCATTTCTTCCCTTTATCTTTGATACTGAGCAGCAGAGACAGAATGGTGTGTGTGGGTGTGTGTGTGTGTACTGAGCAGTAGAGAAGGAACCTGTGCCAGAAGATGTCTCAGCATGTCTTTGTCAGTGGGTAATTGGCTAACCAACGTTCCCAAGGGAAAACCTCCATTCTCTGAGTGTCCAGTGGAGCCTGAGATGCTAGCAGTACGTTCTCATAGAACAGCTCAATTGACAATCTAAAAAAGACAAGCTATCAGCTAACAAGCAGCTATCAAGCAGTTGAAAAGTGCTTAGCAAGAGGCCAGAATAATGGCTGTCGTTTTACGGGCTCCTAACCAATTGTTCTATTTTGTGTGTTTTTTCGCATTGTTTGTAACTTATTTTGTACATAACGTTGCTGCTACCGCCTCTTATGACCGAAAAGAGATTCTGGACATCAGAACAGCGATTACTCACCTCAACCTGGACAAATATTTTTTCTTTAATGAGTCTGACGCAAAGGATATGCTGTGTCTCCCGGACCAGGCCCAAATCCCCGTCATTCGCATGAAGAAAAGATGGAGATACAGGGGGCGCAGATCTGGGTAACCCGCCTCTACCATCCGTTCTATTGGCCAACGTGCAATCACTGAGAATAAACTGGATGAGCTCCGTTCGAAACTATCCTACCATCGGGACATTAAAAACTGTAATATCTTATGTTTCACCGAGTCGTGGCTGAACGACGACATGGATAATATACAGTTGGCTTGGTTTTCCGTGCATCGGCAGGACAGAACAGCTACGTCCGGTAAGACGAGGGGTGGTGGTGTGTGTCTATTTGTCAATAACAGCTGGTGTGCGATGTCTAATATTAAGGAAGTCCCGAGGTATTGCTTGGCTGAGGTAGAGTACCTCATGATAAGCTGTAGACCACACTGTCTACCAAGAGAGTTTTCATCTATATTTTTCGTAGCCGTCTATTTACCACCACAATCCGCACTCAACGAGCTGTATAAGGCCATAAGCAAACAAGAAAATGCTCATCCAGAAGCGGCGCACCTAGTTGCCAGGGACTTTAATGCAGGCAAACTTAAATCCATTTTTACCTCATTTCTACCAGCATGTCACATGTGCAACCAGAGGAGAAAAACAACTCTAGACCGATTTTTACCCACACACAGAGACACATACAAAGCTCTCCCTCGCCCTCCATTTGGCAAATCTGACCATAATTCTATCCCCCGGATTCCTGCTTACAAGCAAAAACTAAAGCAGGAAGTACCAGTGACTCGCTCTATACGGAAGTGGTCAGATGATGCGGATGCTACACTACAGGGCTGTTTTTCTAGCACAGACTGGAATATGTTCTGGGATTCATCCAATGGCATTGAGGAGTATACCACCTTAGTCACCTGCTTCATCAATAAGTGCATCGACGACGTCGTCCCCACAGCGACCGTACGTACATATCCCAACCAGAAGCCATGGCTTACAGGCAACCTCCGCACTGAGCTAAAGGCTAAAGCTGCCACTTTCAAGGAGTGGGACACTAATCCGGACGTTTATTAGAAATCCTGCTATGCCCTCAGACGTACAATCAAACAGGCAAAGCTTCAATACAGGACTAAGATGGAATCCAACTACATCGGCTCTGACGCTCGTCGGATGTGGCAGGGCTTGCAAACTATTACGGACTACAAAGGGAAACCCAGCCGCGAACTTTCCAGTGACGCGAGCCTACCAGATGGGCTAAATGCATTTTATGCTCACTTCGAGGCAAGCATGCATGAGAGCACCAGCTGTTCCGGACGACTGTGTGATCACGCTCTCCGTAGCCGATGTGAGCAAGACCTTTAAACAGGTCAACATTCACAAGGCCGCAGGGCCAGACGGATTACCAGGATGTGTACTCAGAGCATGCATGGACCAACTGGCAAGTGTCTTCACTGACATTTTCAACATCTCCCTGACCGAGTCTGTAATACCTACATGTTTCAAACAGACCACCATAGTGCCTGTGCCCAAGAAAGCAAAGATAACCTGCCTAAATGACTACCGCCCTGTAGCACTCATGTTGGTAGCCATGAAGTGCTTTGAAATGCTGGTCATAGCTCACATCAACACCATCATCCCAGAAACCCTAGACACACTCCAATTCGCATACCGCCCTAACAGATCCACAGATGATGCAATCTCAATCGCACTCCACACTACCCTTTCTCACCTGGACAAAAGGAACACCTATGTGAGAATGCTGTTCATTGACTACAGCTCAGCGTTCAACACCATAGTGCCCACAAAGCTCATCACTAAGCTAAGGATCCTGGGACTAAACACCTCTCTCTGCAACTGGATCCTGGACTTCCTGATGGGCCGCCCCCAGGTGGTAAGGGTAGGCAACAACAAAAGGCTCCTTAACAGCTTCTACCCCCAAGCCATAAAACCGGTGAACAATTAATCAAATGGCCAGTATTTGCATTGACCCCCCCCCCCACCCCCGCTACTCGCTGTTTATTATCTATGCATAGTCACTTTACCCCTACTTACATTTACAAATTACCATGACTAACCTGTACCCCACCACATTGAGTCGGTACCCCCTGTATATAGCCTCGTTATTGTTATTGTATTGTGTTACTTTTGTTTTAATTTTTAACTTTTGTTTATTTAGTAAATCTTTTCTTAAAACTGCATTGTTTGTTAAGGGCTTGTAAGTAAGCATTTCACAGTAAGGTCTACACCTGTTGTATTCGGCGCATGTGACAAATACAATTTGATTTGATTTGAAGAAGAGGCTAGCAAGGTCCATAAAGTTGCTAAGTTGCTAGGTAACAAGGTCCATAAAGTTGCTAGGTAACATCTGTACAACTGGGGACAATTTTATCAAGCTGCAAAATATCAACTCAAAGAGTCTTTGTCCCACTGAAGAAAATAAAAGTAAAGGGTTTGGCTCTGTAATACAAGCCTGCCTCTGTAATACAAGCCTGTCTCTGTAATACTAGCCTGTCTCTGGTATAGTGTGAATATTAATCTCTAATACTCACGGTGCTATGCTTCTCTCTATGGGGGGCTGGGTGATTGTTTTGTGACGGGGCACTAGTTTGATCTGGGGCCCCGAAACCAACAGTAGCCATACTCTTACTGTGTGTGTGTGTGTGTATGTGTGTGTGTGTGTGTGTGTGTGTGTGTGTGTGTGTGTGTGTGTGTGTGTGCGTGTATGTGTGTGTGTATATGTATGTGTGTGTGTGTGTGTATATGTGTGTGTGTGTATATATATATATATATGTGTGTGTGTGTGGGCGTGAGTGTGTGTGTGTGTATATGTATATGTATATGTGTGTAAATGTGTGTGTGTGTATATGTGTGTGCAAGTGTGTATGTGTGTGTGTGTGTGTGTGTGAGTGTGTGTGTGTGTGCATGTGTGTATACAGTGGGGAAAAAAGTATTTAGTCAGCCACCAATTGTGCAAGTTCTCCCACTTAAAAAGATGAGAGAGGCCTGTAATTTTCATCATAGGTACACGTCAACTATGACAGACAAATTGAGGAAAAAAAATCCAGAAAATCACATTGTAGGATTTTTAATACATTTATTTGCAAATTATGGTGGAAAATAAGTATTTGGTCACCTACAAACAAGCAAGATTTCTGGCTCTCACAGACCTGTAACTTCTTCTTTAAGAGGCTCCTCTGTCCTCCACTCGTTACCTGTATTAATGGCACCTGTTTGAACTTGTTATCAGTATAAAATACACCTGTCCACAACCTCAAACAGTCACACTCCAAACTCCACTATGGCCAAGACCAAAGAGCTGTCAAACGACACCAGAAACAAAATTGTAGACCTGCACCAGGCTGGGAAGACTGAATCTGCAATAGGTAAGCAGCTTGGTTTGAAGAAATCAACTGTGTGAGCAATTATTAGGAAATGGAAGACATACAAGACCACTGATAATCTCCCTCGATCTGGGGCTCCACGCAAGATCTCACCCCGTGGGGTCAAAATGATCACAAGAACGGTGAGCAAAAATCCCAGAACCACACGGCGGGACCTAGTGAATGACCTGCAGAGAGCTGGGACCAAAGTAACAAAGCCTACCATCAGTAACACACTACGCCGCCAGGGACTCAAATCCTGCAGTGCCAGACGTGTCCCCCTGCTTAAGCCAGTACATGTCCAGGCCCGTCTGAAGTTTGCTAGAGTGCATTTGGATGATCCAGAAGTGGATTGGGAGAATGTCATATGGTCAGATGAAACCAAAATAGAACTTTTTGGTAAAAACTCAACTCGTCGTGTTTGGAGGACAAAGAATGCTGAGTTGCATCCAAAGAACACCATACCTACTGTGAAGCATGGGGGTGGAAACATCATGCTTTGGGGCTGTTTTTCTGCAAAGGGACCAGGACGACTGATCCGTGTAAAGGAAAGAATGAATGGGGCCATGTATCGTGAGATTTTGAGTGAAAACCTCCTTCCATCAGCGAGGGCATTGAAGATGAAACGTGGCTGGGTCTTTCAGCATGACAATGATCCCAAACACACCGCCCGGGCAACGAAGGAGTGGCTTCGTAAGAAGCATTTCAAGGTCCTGGAGTGGCCTAGCCAGTCTCCAGATCTCAACCCCATAGAAAATCTTTGGAGGGAGTTGAAAGTCCGTGTTGCCCAGCGACAGCCCCAAAACATCACTACTCTAGAGGAGATCTGCATGGAGGAATGGGCCAAAATACCAGCAACAGTGTGTGAAAACCTTGTGAAGACTTACAGAAAACGTTTGACCTGTGTCATTGCCAACAAAGGGTATATAACAAAGTATTGAGAAACTTTTGTTATTGACCAAATACTTATTTTCCACCATAATTTGCAAATAAATTCATAAAAAATCCTACAATGTGATTTTCTGGATTTTTTTCCCTCATTTTGTCTGTCATAGTTGACGTGTACCTATGATGAAAATTACAGGCCTCTCTCATCTTTTTAAGTGGGAGAACTTGCACAATTGGTGGCTGACTAAATACTTTCTTTCCCCACTGTATGTGTGTATATGTGTGTGATCTTGGCCGTTAGAGTCCACAGCTCCATTAGTCTTTACAGTGTCAGTCTGCTCCTTGGTCTTTGATTGGCTAGGATCTGAGCTCTATTTTTAGCATCATCCCCATGACAATAGCAGCCAAGTCCTTGATACAATGACTGGGCACTGGGGGAAAAAGAAGTGGGAAAACTACATAGGTTGTTTCAAATGTTTCATCGCCAAGGTGAGAGAGGCATTGATGCTCTGGTCAAAAGAAGTGCACTACATACAGTAGGGAATAGGGTGCCATTTGGGACACAGCCATTGGCTGTTAATGTGGACAGCTTTGATTGGATAAATCCATCATTCAATAGCAGAGAGGAGAAGAGACAAGAGCCCTCTAAGCCATGCTTTTATCACTTTAGTTCAGCACAATGTTACAAAGCTTCTTCTGAAAAGCATGGCTTTCAGCTCTGACATTTCAACACGGGAAAGGATTGGGATCGATTATAATGCTGTCCTCTACCTTAGATTTCCCCCTCCCTCTCTCTCTCTCTCTCTCTCTCTCTCTCTCTCTCTCTCAATTTAATTCAATTCAATTTAAGGGCTTTATTGGCATGGGAAACATATGTCTACATTGCCAAAGCAAGTAGATAATAAACAAAAGTGAAATAAACAATAAAAATTAACAGTAAACATATTTACTCACAAAAGAATCAAAAGCTTAAAGACATTTCAAATGTCATATTATGTATACAGTGAGGGAAAAAAGTATTTGATCCCCTGCTGATTTTGTACGTTTGCCCACTGACAAAGAAATGATCAGTCTATAATTTTAATGGTAGGTTTATTTGAACAGTGAGAGACAGAATAACAACAACAACAAAATCCAGAAAAACGCATGTCAAACATGTTATAAATTGATTTGCATTTTAATGAGGGCAATAAGTATTTGACCCCCTCTCAATCAGAAAGATTTCTGGCTCCCAGGTGTATTTTACACAGGTAACGAGCTGAGATTAGGAGCACACTCTTAAAGGGAGTGCTCCTAATCTCAGTTTGTTACCTGTATAAAAGACACCTGTCCACAGAAGCAATCAATCAATCAGATTCCAAACTCTCCACCATGGCCAAGACCAAAGAGCTCTCCAAGGATGTCAGGGACAAGATTGTAGACCTACACAAGGCTGGAATGGGCTACAAGACCATCGCCAAGCAGCTTGGTGAGAAGGTGACAACAGTTGGTGCAATTATTCGCAAATGGAAGAAACACAAAATAACTGTCAATCTCCCTCGGCCTGGGGCTCCATGCAAGATCTCACCTCGTGGAGTTGCAATGATCATGAGAACGGTGAGGAATCAGCCCAGAACTACACGGGAGGATCTTGTCAATGATCTCAAGGCAGCTGAGACTATAGTCACCAAGAAAACAATTGCTAACAGACTACGCCATGCCGTGAAGGACTGAAATCATGCAGCGCCCGCAAGGTCCCCCTGCTCAAGAAAGCACATATACATGCCCGTCTGAAGTTTGCCAATGAACATCTGAATTATTCAGAGGAGAACTGGGTGAAAGTGTTATGGTCAGATGAGACCAAAATGGAGCTCTCTGGCATCAACTCAACTCGCCATGTTAAGATGAGGAGAAATGCTGCCTATGACCCCAAGAACACCATCCCCACCGTCAAACATGGAGGTGGAAACATTATGCTTTGGGGGTGTTTTTCTGCTAAGGATACAGGACAACTTCACTGCATCAAAGGGACGTTGGACGGGGCCATGTAACGTCAAATCTTGGGTGAGAACCTCCTTCCCTCAGCCAGGGCATTGAAAATTGGTCGTGGATGGGTATTCCAGCATGACAATGACCCAAAACACACAGCCAAGGCAACAAAGGAGTGGCTCAAGAAGAAGAACATTAAGGTCCTGGAGTGGCCTAGACCGTCTCCAGACCTTAATCCCATAGAAAATCTGTGGAGGGAGCTGAAGGTTCGAGTTGCCAAACGTCAGCCTCGAAACCTTAATGACTTGGAGAAGATCTGCAAAGAGGAGTGGGACAAAATCCCTCCTGAGATGTGTGCAAACCTGGTGGCCAACTACAAGAAACGTCTGACCTCTGTGATTGCCAGCAAGGGTTTTGCCACCAAGTACTAAGTCATGTTTTGCAGAGGGGTCAAATACTTATTTCCCTCATTAAAATGCAAATCAATTTATAACATTTTTGACATGCGTTTTTATGGATTTTTTTGTTGTTATTCTGTCTCTCCCTGTTCAAATAAACCTAACATTAATATTATAGACTGATCATGTCTTTGTCAGTGGGCAAACGTACAAAATCAGCAGGGGATCAAATACTTTTTTCCCTCACTGTATATACAGTGTTATAATGATGTGCAAATAGTTAAAGTACAAAAAGGAAAATTAAAGGGAAAATAAATAAACATAAATATAGGTTGTATTTAAAATGGTGTTTGTTCTTCACTGGTTACCCTTTTCTTGTGGCAACAGGTCACAAATCTTGCTGCTGTGATTGCACACTGTGGTATTTCACCCAATAGATATGGGAGTTTATCAAAATTGTGTTTGTTTTCGAATTCTTTGTGGATCTGTGTAATCTGAAGGAAGTATGTGTCTCTAATATGGTCATACATTTGGCAGGAGGTTAGGAAGTGCAGCTCAGTTTCCACCTCATTTTGTGGGCTGTCTGCACATAGCCTGTCTTCTCTTGAGAGCCAGGTCTGCCTACAGCGGCCTCTCTCAATAGCAAGGCTATGCTCACTGAATCTGTACATAGTCAAAGCTTTCCTTAAGTTTGGGTAGTCACAGTGGTCAGGTATTCTGCCACTGTGTACTCTCTGTTTAGGGCCAAATAGCATTCTAGTTTGCTCAGTTTTTTTGTTAATTCCTTCCAATGTGTCATGTAATTATCTTTTTGTGTTCTCATGATTTGGTTGGGTCTAATTGTGTTGCTGTCCTGGGGCTCTGTGGGGTCTGTTTGTGTTCGTGAACAGAGCCCCAGGACCAGCTTGCTTAGAGGACTCTTCTCCAGGTTCATCTCTCTGTAGGTGATGGCTTTGTTATGGAAGGTTTGGGAATCGCTTCCTTTTAGGTGGTTGTAGAATTTAACGGCTCTTTTCTGTATTTTGATAATTAGCGGGTATCGGTCTAAATCTGCTCTGCATGCATTATTTGGTGTTTTACGTTGTACACAGAGGATATTTTTGCAGAAATCTGCATGCAGAGTCTCAATTTGGTGTGTGTCCCATTTTGTGAATTCTTCGTTGGTGAGCGGACACCAGACCTCACAACCATAAAGGGCAATGGGTTCTATAACTGATTCAAGTATTTTTAGCCAGATCCTAATTGGTATGTCGAATTTTATGTTCTGTTTGATTGCATAGAAGGCCCTTCTTGCCTTACCTTGTCCCTGTTCTAGTGCCCTCGCCAATTCGTTGACATATATGTTGAAGAGGGTGGGGCTTAAGCTACATCCCTGTCTCACCCCACGGCCCGTGGAAAGAAATGTGTGTTTTTTTTGCCAATTTTAACCGCACACTTGTTGTTTGTGTACATGGATTTTATAATGTCGTATGTTTTTCCACCAACACTACTTTCCATCAATTTGTATAGCAGACCCTCATGCCAAATTGAGTCAAAAGCTTTTTTGAAATCAATAAAGCATGAGAAGACATTGCCTTTGTTTTGGTTTGTTTGTTTGTCAATTAGGGTGTGCAGGGTGAATACGTGGTTTGTCGTACCGTAATTTGGTAAAAAGCCAATTTGACATTTGCTCAGTACATTGTTTTCACTGTGGAAATGTACAAGTCTGCTGTTAATGATAATGCAGAGGATTTTCCCAAGGTTGCTGCTGACGCATATCCCACGGTAGTTATTGGGGTCAAATTTGTGGATTGGGGTGATCAGTTCTTGGCTCCAAATTTTGGGGAAGAGGCCAGAGCTAAGGATGATGTTAAAGATTTTAAGTATAGCCAATTGGAATTTGTGGTCTGTATATTTTATCATTTCATTGAGGTTACCATCAACACCACAGACCTTTTTGGGTTGCAGGGTTTGTATTTTGTCCAGTGGGTTCTGGTAGTCTTTAATAGTTGATTCTAAGATTTGTGTTTGATCATGTAAATGTTATTGCTGTTTGTAATATGTTCTTTGTTAGAGAGCCAAAAAGATTGGAGAAGTGGTTTACCCATACATCTCCGTTTTGGATAGATAGCTCTTCGTGTTGTTGTTTGTTTAGTTTTTTCCAATTTTCCCAGAAGTAGTTAGAGTGGCAATGTAAACATATGTTTACCTTGCCAAAGCAAGTGAAATAGATAATAAACAGCCAATCAATTCCTGATTAGGGACTCTGGTTGGGGTCGTGTAGGTTCAGCCGGGGGTCAAGTTGGTATTTTAATCGTCTCATTTGTCATGCTGATTTTATTGCTCAAATTATTCATTAAATCCATTAAGCCCTCTACACAACCACAGGAATCAACTGTGTGTTCTGTCCACTAACATTGTGGGCACAAAATCTGTAACAATCACCACAGAACATTCCCCAAACGTTCTCATTAGTTTTCTCGTTTTTTTTATTTTTTATACACGGTGTCTAGCAACATCAGATGAATGTTTTCTACAAACATTGTATAATCATCAGCACAACTGGACAGTTTTTGTGTTATGACAACATTTGCCGCAACCTAACAAATGTTCTACTTTCCCAGAAGCGATGTTGGTTTACTGGGTGTGTTCTGTCCTCTCCCTCCAACCTCTACACAACCACAGGGATCAACCACAGGGATCAGACACAGGGATCAGACACAGGGATCAGACACTGGGATCAGACACTGGGATCAGACACAGGGATCAGACACTGGGATCAGACAGTGGGACCAGACACTGGGATCAGACAGTGGGACCAGACACTGGGATCAGACACTGGGATCAGACAGTGGGACCAGACACTGGGATCAGACAGTGGGACCAGACACTGGGATCAGACAGTGGGACCAGTGGGATAGATTTACCAATTGTCTTCTATTGCATCACTTTAAAGATCAAAGTCTTTCCCCTGGGTCAGTATAGTGGGTCTCTGGTTGCGTCCCAAACGGCACTCTATTCCCTATGTAGTGCGCTACTTTTGACCAGGGCCCTAGGGTGTGTGTGTGTGTGCATGGTTGCGTTCATAATATGTGTGTGTGTGTCTGTGTGTGTGTATGCGTGTCTTTGTTCATGTGTGTTTGAGGTTGCGTAGAGCATTAGTAATGCCGCGGTCTTCCAGCCAGTGGTGAGAAGGAATTACCATCTGTTAGGGCTCTGCCGACATCAAACGCTGCTCTAACCGTTTTCCCCTCAGATAATTACCCCTCACACTCTCTATGAGGCACAGACTCCTCTACCTCACTGCCTCTATCTCTACCTCTACCCCTCACACTCTACAGTCTCTTCTACCTCACTGCCTCTATCTCTACCTCTACCCCTCACACTCTACAGTTTCCTCTACCTCACTGCCTCTATCTCTACCTCTACCCCTCACACTCTACAGTCTCCTCTACCTCACTGCCTCTATCTCTACCTCTACCCCTCACACTCTATAGTCTCCTCTACCTCACTGCCTCTATCTCTACCTCTACCCCTCACACTCTACAGTCTCCTCTACCTCACTGCCTCTTATCTCTACCTCTACCCCTCACACTCTACAGTCTCCTCTACCTCACTGCCTCTATCTCTACCTCTACCCCTCACACTCTATAGTCTCCTCTACCTCACTGCCTCTATCTCTACCTCTACCCCTCACACTCTACAGTCTCCTCTACCTCACTGCCTCTTATCTCTACCTCTGGTTCTGCCTCTGTTCTAGCGTCCTCCTAGAGACTAATCTGATGGTTGATTACAGGCCTGGTTCTCACATGAGCTGACTTCTGTCTACACAGCTGACTTGGCTGAGCGTTAGGTGAATGCTGCAGCACTGTGCAACCATTTTGTTAAGTTTCCTTTATGCTGCACTGCCTCTTAAATGGAAACCCCAAGCAAAAACAATATATAACAGTATATATATATTTTTTTCATTAGTCCACAAGTCCCAAAATGTTTTGCATGTCAGCGGTCAAGTTTTCAAGATATTGGACTTTCAAGAAGCAAAGTGTCACTGGCCACATCATCATGATGATGCAAAATGCTTCATATGATGCACAGAACCCTCTATGGAGAGAATATGGAATATTGTGTGTGATATACTGTATATATATACAGTGCCAGTCAAAAGTTTGGACACACCTACTCATTCAAGGGTTTTTCTTTATTTTTACTATTTTCTACATTGTAGAATAATAGTGAAGACATCAACATTATGAAATAACACATATGGAATCATGTAGCAACCAAAAAAGTGTTAAACAAATCAAAATATAATTTATATTTGAGTTTCTTCAAAGTAGCCACCATTTACCTTGATGACAGCTTTGCACACTCTTGGCATTAAAGATCAAACACACACAAACACACACACACACACAAACGATGTTCAGATCGACACGTACGTTTACACAAATACTATGTTCACATTAATACATGCATGCTCAGACAGTAAATCAGACAAACAGATAAGGTTATCTGAATGTTTGAGGGAAATGCACACATAATGTCATTGTGGTGTCTGAGACACACGTGTTGCAGACATGAAATTATACATTATCAGTATGCCTGGAGCATGTGTAAGCCAAATCAGTGTTTGAGACACGTGAATTTTATCTCAAGGTTTGAGGCAAAGACACACATGCTTTGTTAATGGTCTGATACGAGACATGTTCATGTTGTCAGGCTGAATGAGAGATGGTCCGAGACATTTTCATGCTGTCAGGCTGAATGAGAGATGGTCCGAGACATTTTCATGTTGTCAGGCTGAATGAGAGATGGTCCGAGACATTTTCATGCTGTCAGGCTGAATGAGAGATGGTCCGAGACATGTTCATGTTGTCAGGCTGAATGAGAGATGGTCCAGGACATGTTCATGTTGTCAGGCTGAATGAGAGATGGTCCGAGACATGTTCATGTTGTCAGGCTGAATGAGAGACGGTCTGTCAACAAACCTCTCAAAAAACGGATCACCCTGGTAACTGCCATCCATTTCTCCCTTCCTCCCATCTTTCATTCACTCAATCATTCATTTCTTTATACCTCCCCTCTTCTACTATTTACTCCTTCCTTCCTTCCTTCCTTCCTTCCTTCCTTCCTTCCTTCCTTCCTTCCTTCCTTCCTTCCTTCCTTCCTTCCTTCCTTCCTTCCTTCCTCTTCCATCAGACTGACAGCAGAACCATGTCATTCAGCACGCACATGGAGGGAGGGAAAGAGAGAGGGAGGGAGAGGGAGTAAGGAAGAGAGTGAGTGAGATATAGAGAGATCTGATGTATTCCGTTGTGTTGAAGGACCAGGAAGCACGGGCTGCATACTAAACACCCTCCCCCCTCCCTCTCTCTCTCTCTCTCTCTCTCTCTCTCTCTCTCTCTCTTTCTCTCTCTCCCCTCTCTCCTCTCTCTCGTCTCTCTCTCTCTCTCTCTCTCTCTCTCTCTCTCTCTCTTTCTCTCTCTCTCTCTCTCTCTCTCTCTCTCTCTCTCTCTCCGTCTCTCTCTCTCTTCTCTCTCTCCGTCTCTCGTCTCTCTTCTCTCTCTCTCTCTCTCTCTCTCTCTCTCTCTCTCTCTCTCTCTCTCTCTCTCTCTCTCTCTCTCTCTCTCTCCCCCTCACTCTCTCTCTCTCTCTCTCTCTCTCTCCTCTCTCTCTCTCTCTCTATCCCCCCCCCCTCTCTCTCTCTCTCTCTCTCTCTCTCTCTCTCTTTCTCTCTCTCTCTCTCTCTCTCTCTATTT
>NW_028162650.1:0-12500 GCF_964263955.1 Coregonus lavaretus | reverse complement strand
GAGGCGAGAGTTTCGGGCCGCCCGTCGGTTGGGTCTCTCACTCTCTGGCACACCCTTTTTAGAGGGGAGACGAAGCAGGGATCCAAACTGTTACTGAACTCAGGTCAGTTTTCAGATTTGCAGGTTAATCCACCTTGATAGTCAGCAAGACATAGTCCCCCCCCACCCTTTAGTAATGAAGTGGTGCCAGCAGCCACAGCCTGAAAATACCACATGCTAAATAATCTACTACTCCCACCTGAGTGGATCTCAAAACATTATTAGTGCTTCTTCTAAAGATGGAGAGAGGGCAAGAATCAGAAATAAAGGTTATTGTGCTACCAAATAAGATGAACACTGACCATCTAGTATAGTGAGGGTCCCAGTGACAGGGTCCCTTCAAAATCTTATAGTTTAAGAGAATAAAAAAGTAAGGTTGCTATATTTTCTAGGTGGAGTCACTAATGAAATACCCAGAATCCCTCGCCGGCAGGGTTACCTGTTCACCTGTAAACACAGTTTATAAACTACAACTCCCACAGTTTATAAACTACAAAATCCCACAGCCCTTTCTGACCTAGCATAACCCACACCTTCAGCAGTCCTTCCTAGTCCAACACGCTCTAAACCAAACCTACACAGTAGCCCTATAGCTCTATCCAGCCACACAGAGCTCTCACTAACCTAGCTCTATCCAGCCACACAGAGCTCTCACTAACCTAGCTCTATCCAGCCACACACAGCCCTCACTAACTAGCTCTATCCAGCCACACACAGCCCTCACTAACCTAGCTCTATCCAGCCACACACAGCCCTCACTAACCTAGCTCTATCAGCCACACACAGCTCCCACTAAGCTAGCTATCCAGCCCTTCCCTAGACCTCTCTCTTGTCTCTCTCTCTCTCTCTCTCTCTCTCTTCTCTCTCTCTCTCTGTCTCTGTCTCTCTCTCTCTCTCTCTCTCTCGTCTCTCCTCTCTCTCTCGTCTCTTCTCTTCTCTCTCGTCTCTCCTCTTCTCTCTCTCTCTCTTGTCCTCTCTCCCTGCCAGATATGCTGGTGGCCATATTTGTCTTGATAAGAGGCGTAGTGGCCACATCAAACACCTACCATCTGTCAGGCTGTCTGTCTCCCCCTGTCCTCCCCCCTCCTCTCCTCTCCTCTCCTCTCCTCTCCTCTCCTCTCCTCTCCTCTCCTCTCCTCTCCTCTCCTCTCCTCTCCTCTCCTCTCCTCTCCTCTCCCTCTCCTCTCCTCTCCTCTCCTCTCCTCTCCTCTCCTCTCCTCTCCTCTCCTCTCTCTGTCAGGTTATCTGTCTCTCCTCTCCCTCCTCTCCTCTCCTCTCCTCTCCTCTCCTCTCCTCTCTTCTCCTCTCCTCTCCTCTCCTCTCCTCTCCTCTCCTCTCCTCTCCTCTCCTCTCCTCTCCTCTCCTACCCCCTCCTCTCCTCTCTCTGTCAGGTTATCTGTCTCTCCTCTCCTCTCCTCTCCTCTCCTCTCCTCTCCTCTCCTCTCCTCTCCTCTCCTCTCCTCTCCTCTCCTCTCCTCTCCTCTCCTCTCCTCTCCTCTCCTCTCCTCTCCTCTCCTCTCCTCTCCTCTCCTCTCCTCTCCTCTCCTCTCCTCTCCTCTCCTCTCCTCTCCTCTCCTCCTCCTCTCCTCTCCTCTCCTCTCCTCTCTCTGTCAGGCTGTCTGTCTCCCCTTGCCACTGTCCTACCCCCTCCTCTCCTCTCTCTGTCAGGTTGTCTGTCTCCTCTCCTCTCCTTCCTCCCTGTCCTCTCTCTCCCTGATTCCTCCTCCTCCCTGTCTCTCTCTCTCCTGATTCCTCCTCCTCCCTGTCTCTCTCTCCTGATTCTCCTCCTCCCTATCTCTCTCTCTCTCCTGATTCCTCTTCCTCCCTGTCTCTCTCTCCTGATTCCTCTTCCTCCCTGTCTCTCTCTCCTGATTCCTCCTCCTCCTCCCTGTCTCTCTCTCCTGATTCCTCCTCCTCCTCCCTGTCTCTCTCTCCTGATTCCTCTTCCTCCCTGTCTCTCTCTCCTGATTCCTCCTCCTCCCTGTCTCTCTCTCCTGATTCCTCCTCCTCCCTATCTCTCTCGCTCTCCTGATTCCTTCTCTGAGGTCTGTCTATCCTTCGTTCCCTCAACCCCTGCGCTGTCTGTCTACATCAGGGGAGTCATGTCATCAACCCCGTGGGAAGCCAAAACCCCTTTGCCACAAGGAGAGAAGGAACAGTGAGATCAGTAAAGAGAGAGAGAGCTTGAACTCCCCTGGTACTTATTCTGGTTTAAAGATGTAGTAGTAATAGTAGTAGTAGTAGTAGAAGAAGAAGTGTGTCTATGGCATCCTAAGTGGATATTAGATAGTTTGAAACTATAATACAACAAAGCAGAGAGACTTCATAATAACCCTAATAATAATAATAATAATAATAATAATAACCCTAATAATAATAATAATAGTTATTTAAACGTCTGACTCCAGACTGGGTATTTTCTTATAAACCCGTCTATTGCTGAACTGGGCTGAGTTTAGCATCCCCCGCGGGGCGGCTGAGTACGCACTCGTCTTATTGGCTACATAAGGCATCACATGCTCTGTAATGTACATGTCATTAGCTGGTATCCGGCCTCCGTCCCGGGAGCAGTAGGAAGCGGTGGACTTGACAGAGGATCTCAGATTGTTCTCGTTGCGTTGCGATGAAGACGTTTTGAGCCCTCCTCCCAGCTGTTTGTAAATGTCGGAGTAGCTACGTCCGTGGACGAGGCGCGTGTCGTCCCTCAGCGAAGCCGCCATGAAGGGGTTGTCGGAGCCGTGATCGGGGTACAGCGACCGGCTCCGCTTACCCTCCTCCAGGGTGAACAGCGTGGACCTGGAGCCGGACAGCTTGTCTGCCTGGCGGACGCTGAACAGGTTAGCATAGGGAGAATCATCCAGGAAGCAGCGCTCTTTCTCCTTGAGGCTGACGGAGCGCGCGGGCCGCCCAAGGTCCACCTCTTTGGGCTTCTCCAGCACGATGTTGTCAAAGGAGTGCTGGCGGGACAGACGCAGCCTGTTCCTCTTCTGGACGTGCGGGCCGTCCGTCTGAGGCCAGTAGTGGCCGAACATCTCGTCCCGGTGTTGCATATTCCGGTTGGTCAGCATGGCGTCCTGGAGCAGCTGGTCTTCGCTGATGTCGTAGAGGTTAGCGGTGTGGAGACATGCCTCGCAGCGGTTGTAGGGCGAGCGGGCAGCGGCGGCGGCAGCGGCGGCAGAAGCAGTGTTTGTGGGCGTGAAGTGACCCGGGGTGTAGCTGCTGCCGGTGGGGAACTTGGACAGACAGGAGCGGCAGTGGGTCTGTTTGTAGCGGTCGTTGTTCTCGTGAGGCGACAGGGACAGGCTCTTGTCGTTGTTAACGCCATAGTGTTTGGAGTAGGCCGAGTCCGGGAGCAGGTCAACGTCCGTGTGGCGCAGTGGGGACGAGTTGAGGTGGATGATTGGCTGGTCCTGACACTTCCTGTAGTTGTCGTTGTGGTCGGAGTAGATCTCCGGGTAGTCCAGGTCGTCGTCGGCGGCGGACAGGCCGCGGCTCTCGCGGTAGTGTAAGGGGTCCGAGTGGAGATTGAGCTCTCTGTCCGAGTCTATGGTGTAGATTTTCCCCTGTCCCTGTGTCTGTCCCTGTGGTCCCACCCCCCCTCCCACTCCGCTGCCCTGCTTAGTCTTTAAGTAGGACAGCTCTACCTCGCTGCAGTCCCTGGGGTATTTCGATGGCAACTGTCTTTTTTTTAATCCGTCCTTGTTCTTCAGGTGCTTGTTGTTCTCCGGGTCCTGATATGAACCGGCTCCTCGGCTGGAGCAGTCGGAGATGTCCGAGTGAGCGGCGTCCTCCGGCAGGTAGCGCTGGGTCTTCATGGACACGCGGGGGTCGGGGGACAGCATGTCGGGGACGGGCACACCCGGACCCTGCCGCAGGGTGTCCACCGACTTCTTCCACAGGCCCCTGGGCTTGGCGTTGGTCTGGGCGGCGTCCGCGCTCACCGCCACCTCCACGGAGTTTGGGTTTGACTCGTTGAGGGTCAGAGGGTGCTGTCCGCCCTGGAAGATGTAGTTATTCAGGTGGTCTTTGTGTCGGTTGGCCAGGTAGGCCTGGAGGTCGCCTGTATCGCCGTAGATCACCTCTTTAGGAGCGTAGCTCCGATTGTCGGCGTAGATGAAGTTACCTTAAAACGAAGAAGAACCCATCCTCAATGATTTTTTTTTTTAATAATGCATTGTATCCACAATGTGTGGTTGTATCGTGTTTGTAAAATTTGTCAAATAAATCAAAACATAAATCAAAAACCTTTCTCCGCCATCATGTCCATGATCATGGGCCCCGCCGAGTGCATGAACTCAGCCGCCCGCTTGGGGGAGTTGATCCTGGAAGCAGACAGGTTGGACATGTTTGTCATCTGCTTGGCTGACTTGATGAGCTTCAACATGTTGGCCTGAGGGCTAAAGTCCAGGTCCGACTTCTTGTTCATGTCGATGTGGACGCCGTGGATACAACTCCAAATCCCCTACAGAGAGAGAGAGAGAGAGGGGGGAGGGGAGGAGAGAAAGGGTGGGTGGGAAAGAGGCAGGGAGGAGAGATGAAGAGCGAGAGGAGGGAAGGGGAAGGAGAGAGAGAAAGAGGTAAAAAGAGAGAGAGAGAGAGAGAGAGAGAGAGAGAGAGAGAGAGAGAGAGAGAGAGAGAGAGAGCGAGAGAGAGAGAGAGACAGAGAGAGAGAGAGAGAGAGAGAGAGAGATTACCATCCATGGATCATCATTTGAAGTATAACTGTTGTCTAAAACTCTATGGCTTCTGGCAACTATGACCCATTTATTCCCCTTCCCAGTAAAGCTTTATTCATCTGGATCACATTAGTATCGACTGACTCAGCATCTGAGAAACCATCTAAAAGAGTATTACTGCGTCCCCAAATGGCACCCCATTCCCTATATAGTGCACTACTTTTTTACCAGAGCACTATGGGGTAGTGCACTATACACGGAATAGGGTGCCATTTGGAATGCAGAATATATATCTCCCAGTATTCCACTCCAGCCATTCATCATCTTATTAGAGAGATGCTTTAACAGATGCAGGAAAATACAGTCGATGTCCAGAAGCTTTTTTCATTTCTCTGAAACATTTAACATAATGACTTAGATAGCATTCCAAACCATATTAGTATTATTAATATTATATATACCCAGAAAGGTAGTGCGGAGGGAGACTATGACTTCATGGTTAGGTCAATGCAAACACACCGCTGCCTCCGAAACATTCAAACACATTAAGGCCTAGATTCAATCAGATCAAGAGTTCACCGGCGAGAGCCGACACCGCACAGCGGATGGTTTTTGGCGGCGTCGGAGGTGGAACTGCGTTGGAGCCCTTCAAATTGGTGAGCAGCTGCTCTTGTGATGTCACGAAGCCACACCTTTCCCACGCCCGTTAGAAGTTTTAGAAAGAGAAAACGTAGCATAATATAGAAATAACGACGCTCAAATAAATAAAAAAATCATTCAACTAAATAAAGAGGATTTTATATCGTCCTAATGGAGGTGTAGATTACATTTACATTTTACATTTTATTCATTTAGCAGATGCTCCTATCCAGAGCGACTTACAGTAAAAAAAAATAATAATAATACTGGCCCCCCATGGGAATCGAACCCACAACCCTGGCGTTACAAACGCCATGCTCTACCAACTGAGCTACATCCCTGCCGGCCATTCCCTCCCCTACCCTGGGGCCAATTGTGTGCCGCCCCATGGGGTCTCCCGGTCGCGGCCGGCTACGACAGAGCCTGGATTCGAACCAGGATCTCTAGTGGCACAGCTAGCACTGCGATGCAGTGCCTTAGACCACTGCGCCACAAAGATTCCATCACATTCCTGTGTTCCAACTGGTTAACAAGGCTGCGTGGGATATTCTCTCCGTGCGTCTCCATGTAACGGCCTCTTCAGGTGTAGCGCCAGGAGACGCTTGTGGATTTGCTCTAACACAGTTCCACCTCAGACGCCGTCAAAACATCAGCTGTGCAGATATTCGGTTGAAGCGGGACGTGATTGAATCGGGCCCCTAAGACTGAGTCCCAAAATGACCCCCTATTCATTAAAACGATACAGGGAGAGAGTGGGGAGATAGTGGGGAGCCCAAAATGACCCCATATTCATTAAAATGATACAGGGAGATAGTGGGGAGATAGTGAGGAGCCCAAAATGACCCCCTATTCATTAAAACGATACAGGGAGATAGTGGGGAGCCCAAAATGACCCCATATTCATTAAAACGATACAGGGAGATAGTGGGGAGAGAGTGGGGAGCCCAAAATGACCCCCTATTCATTAAAACGATACAGTGAGAGAGTGGGGAGATAGTGGGGAGCCCAAAATGACCCCCTATTCATTAAAACGATACAGTGAGAGAGTGGGGAGATAGTGGGGAGCCCAAAATGACCCCCTATTCATTAAAACGATACATGGAGAGAGTGGGGCAGATAGTGGGGAACCCAAGATGACCCCCTATTCATTAAAACGATAACAGGGAGATAGTGGAGATAGTGGGGAGCCCAAAATGACCCCCTATTCATTAAAACGATACAGGGAGATAGTGGGGAGATAGTGGGGAGCCCAAAATGACCCCATATTCATTAAAACGATACAGAGAGATAGTGGGGAGATAGTGGAGAGATAGTGGGGAGCCCAAAATGACCCCCTATTCATTAAAACGATACAGGGAGATAGTGGGGAGATAGTGGAGAGATAGTGGGGAGCCCAAAATGACCCCCTATTCATTAAAACGATACAGAAAGATAGTGGAGAGATAGTGGGGAGCCCAAAATGACCCCCTATTCATTAAAACGATACAGAAAGATAGTGGAGAGATAGTGGGGAGCCCAAAATGACCCCCTATTCATTAAAACGATACAGGGAGATAGTGGGGAGATAGTGGAGAGATAGTGGGGAGCCCAAAATGACCCCCTATTCATTAAAACGATACAGAGAGATAGTGGGGAGATAGTGGGGAGCCCAAAATGACCCCCTATTCATTAAAACGATACAGGGAGATAGTGGGGAGATAGTGGAGAGATAGTGGAGAGCCCAAAATGAACCCCTATTCATTAAAACGATACAGAGAGATAGTGGGGAGATAGTGGGGAGCCCAAAATGACCCCCTATTCATTAAAACGATACATAGAGATAGTGGGGAGATAGTGGGGAGCCCAAAATGACCCCCTATTCATTAAAACGATACAGGGAGAGACTGGGGAGATAGTGGAGAGCCCAAAAGTACCCCCTATTCATTAAAACGATACAGGGAGAGAGTGGGGAGATAGTGGGGAGCCCAAAATGACCCCCTATTCATTAAAACGATACAGGGAGATAGTGGGGAGAGAGTGGGGAGATAGTAGGGAGCCCAAAATGACCCCCTATTCATTAAAACGATACAGAGAGATAGTGGGGAGATAGTGGGGAGCCCAAAATGACCCCCTATTCATTAAAATGATACAGGGAGAGAGTGGGGAGATAGTGGAGAGCCCAAAATGACCCCCTATTCATTAAAACGATACAGGGAGAGAGTGGGGAGATAGTGGAGAGCCCAAAATTACCCCCTATTCATTAAAACGATACAGGGAGATAGTGGGGAGCCCAAAATGACCCCCCTATTCATTAAACGATACAGAGAGATAGTGGGGAGAGAGTGGGAGATAGTGGGGAGATAGTGGAGATTCCAAAATGACCCCCTATTCATTAAAACGATACAGGGAGATAGTGGGGAGCCCAAAATGACCCCCTATTCATTAAAACGATACAGGGAGATAGTGGGGAGCCCAAAATGACCCTATTCCCTATATAGTGCACTACTTTAGACCAGAGAATGGCACCCTATTCCCTATATAGTGCACTACTTTAGACCAGAGAATGGCACCCTATTCCCTATATAGGGCACTACTTTGACCAGAGAACGGTACCCTATTCCCTATATAGTGCACTATAATTTTTATCAGAGCCTTAATTATATGGAATAGGGTGGCATTGACCAGAGTCTTAATTATATGGAATAGGGTGGCATTGACCAGAGTCTTAATTATATGGAATAGGGTGGCATTGACCAGAGTCTTAATTATATGGAATAGGGTGGCATTGACCAGAGTCTTAATTATATGGAATAGGGTGGCATTGACCAGAGTCTTAATTATATGGAATAGGGTGGCATTGACCAGAGTCTTAATTATATGGAATAGGGTGGCATTGACCAGAGTCTTAATTATATGGAATAGGGTGGCATTGACCAGAGTCTTAATTATATGGAATAGGGTGGCATTGACCAGAGTCTTAATTATATGGAATAGGGTGGCATTGACCAGAGTCTTAATTATATGGAATAGGGTGGCATTGACCAGAGTCTTAATTATATGGAATAGGGTGGCATTGACCAGAGCCTTAATTATATGGAATAGGGTGGCATTGATCAGATTCTTAATTATATGGAATAGGGTTCATTGACCAGAGCCTTAATTATATGGAATAGGGTGGCATTGACCAGAGTCTTAATTATATGGAATAGGGTGGCATTGACCAGAGTCTTAATTATATGGAATAGGGTGGCATTGACCAGAGTCTTAATTATATGGAATAGGGTGGCATTGACCAGAGTCTTAATTATATGGAATAAGGTGGCATTGACCAGAGTCTTAAATATATGGAATAGGGTGGCATTGACCAGAGTCTTAAATACATGGAATAGGGTGGCATTGACCAGAGCCTTAAATATATGGAATAAGGTGGCATTGACCAGAGTCTTAATTATATGGAATAGGGTGGCATTGACCAGAGCCTTAATTATATGGAATAGGGTGGCATTGACCAGAGCCTTAATTATATGGAATAGGGTGGCATTGACCAGAGTCTTAATTATATGGAATAGGGTGGCATTGACCAGAGTCTTAATTATATGGAATAGGGTGGCATTGACCAGAGTCTTAATTATATGGAATAAGGTGGCATTGACCAGAGTCTTAATTATATGGAATAGGGTGGCATTGACCAGAGTCTTAATTATATGGAATAGGGTGGCATTGACCAGAGTCTTAATTATATGGAATAGGGTGGCATTGACCAGAGTCTTAATTATATGGAATAGGGTGGCATTGACCAGAGTCTTAATTATATGGAATAGGGTGGCATTGACCAGAGTCTTAATTATATGGAATAGGGTGGCATTGACCAGAGTCTTAATTATATGGAATAGGGTGGCATTGACCAGAGTCTTAATTATATGGAATAGGGTGGCATTGACCAGAGTCTTAATTATATGGAATAGGGTGGCATTGACCAGAGTCTTAATTATATGGAATAGGGTGGCATTGACCAGAGTCTTAATTATATGGAATAGGGTGGCATTGACCAGAGTCTTAATTATATGGAATAGGGTGGCATTGACCAGAGCCTTAATTATATGGAATAGGGTGGCATTGATCAGATTCTTAATTATATGGAATAGGGTTCATTGACCAGAGCCTTAATTATATGGAATAGGGTGGCATTGACCAGAGTCTTAATTATATGGAATAGGGTGGCATTGACCAGAGTCTTAATTATATGGAATAGGGTGGCATTGACCAGAGTCTTAATTATATGGAATAGGGTGGCATTGACCAGAGTCTTAATTATATGGAATAAGGTGGCATTGACCAGAGTCTTAAATATATGGAATAGGGTGGCATTGACCAGAGTCTTAAATACATGGAATAGGGTGGCATTGACCAGAGCCTTAAATATATGGAATAAGGTGGCATTGACCAGAGTCTTAATTATATGGAATAGGGTGGCATTGACCAGAGCCTTAATTATATGGAATAGGGTGGCATTGACCAGAGCCTTAATTATATGGAATAGGGTGGCATTGACCAGAGTCTTAATTATATGGAATAGGGTGGCATTGACCAGAGTCTTAATTATATGGAATAGGGTGGCATTGACCAGAGTCTTAATTATATGGAATAAGGTGGCATTGACCAGAGTCTTAATTATATGGAATAGGGTGGCATTGACCAGAGTCTTAATTATATGGAATAGGGTGGCATTGACCAGAGTCTTAATTATATGGAATAGGGTGGCATTGACCAGAGTCTTAATTATATGGAATAGGGTGGCATTGACCAGAGTCTTAATTATATGGAATAGGGTGGCATTGACCAGAGTCTTAATTATATGGAATAGGGTGGCATTGACCAGAGTCTTAATTATATGGAATAGGGTGGCATTGACCAGAGTCTTAATTATATGGAATAAGGTGGCATTGACCAGAGGCATTTTGGATGCTATTTAAAATGCATGTAGTAAATCTGATGAGTTAGACCAGTGACCTTTCAGTGACCTTTCAGAGCATGATGGGAATATTATGACAGCTGGGGACATTACTGGTGTTATTTAACCTTTATTAAACCAGGAAGCCCCATTGAGGTCAGAAAACAAGGGAGGACCGTAAAAGAGATGGTATACAGTGGCTTGCGAAAGTATTCACCCCCCTTGGCATTTTTCCTATTTTGTTGCCTTACAACCTGGAATTAACAAGAAATAAGACAAAAAAAACAGAAAACTTGACCCCCCCCCCCAAAGTCAATAATTTGTAGAGCCACCCTTTGCAGCAATTACAGCTGCAAGTCTCTTGGGGTATGTCTCTATAAGCTTGGCACATCTAGCCAGTGCGATTTTTGGTGAAATAGCCACTGCGAAGTAAAGTTAAAATATTTTTTTTTTTTAATTGTCCTGCTGGAAGGTGAACCTCCGTCCCAGTCTCAAATCTCTGGAAGACTGAAACAGGTTTCACTCAAGAATTTCCCTGTATTTAGCTCCATCCATCATTCCTTCAATTCTGACCAGTTTCCCAGTCCCTGCCGATGAAAAACATCCCCACAGCATGATGCTGCCACCACCATGCTTCACTGTGGGGATGGTGTTCTCGGGGTGATGAGAGGTGTTGGGTTTGCGCCAGACATAAAGTTTTCCTTGAAGGCCAAAAAGTTTTTGTCTCATCTGACCAGAGTACCTTCTTCCATATGTTTGGGGAGTCTCCCACGTGCCTTTTGGCGAACACCAAACGTGTTTGCTTATTGTTTTCTTTAAGCAATGGCTTTTTTCTGGCCACTCTTCCGTAAAGCCCAGCTGTGTGGAGTGTACGGCTTAAAGTGGTCCCATGGGCAGATACTCCAATCTCCGCTGTGGAGTTTTGCAGCTCCTTCAGGGTTATCTTTGGTCTCTTTGTTGCCTCTCTGATTAATGCCCTCCTTGCCTGGTCCGTGAGTTTTGGTGGGCGGCCCTCTCTTGGCAGGTTTGTTGTGGTGCCATATTCTTTCAATTTTTTAATAATGGATTTAATGGTACTCCGTGGGATGTTCAAAGTTTCAGATATTTTTTTATAACCCAACCCTGATCTGTACTTCTCCACAACTTTGTCCCTGACCTGTTTGGAGAGCTCATTGGTCTTGGTGGTGCCCCTTTCTTAGTGGTGTTGCAGACTCTGGGGCCCCACATACCCCAACCTAGTGCCCCCACATACCCCAACCTAGTGCCCCCACATACCCCAACCTAGTGCCCCCAAATACCCAAACCTAGTGCCCCCACATACCCCAACCTAGTGCCCCCACATACCCCAACCTAGTGCCCCCACATACCCCAACCTAGTGCCCCCACATACCCCAACCTAGTGCCCCCACATACCCCAACCTAGTTCCCCAAAATACCCCAACCTAGTGCCCCCACATACCCCAACCTAGTGCCCCCACATACCCCAACCTAGTGCCCCCACATACCCCAACCTAGTGCCCCCACATACCCCAACCTAGTGCCCCCACATACCCCAACCTAGTGCCCCCACATACCCCAACCTAGTTCCCCCACATACCCCAACCTAGTGTCCCCACATACCCCAACCTAGTTCCCCCACATACCCCAACCTAGTGCCCCCAAATACCCCAACCTAGAAAGCCCCCAAATACCCCAACCTAGTGCCCACATACACCCGTAATAAGCCCATACAACCCCCCTATCCCCTCTCCTCTACCCCCTACACCCTAACCCCTAACCCCTACCCCCTAACCCCTACCCCCTACACCCTAACCCCTAACCCCTACCCCCTACCCCCTAACCCCTACCCCCTACACCCTAACCCCTAACCCCTACCCCCTACCCCCTAACCCCTACCCCCTAACCCCTACCCCCTACACCCTAACCCCTAACCCCTAACCCCTACCCCCTACCCCCTACCCCCTAACCCCTACCCCCTACCCCCTACCCCCTAACCCCTACCCCCTACCCCCTAACCCCTACCCCCTACCCCCCAGTCTTACCCTGCTGATAGAGAAGAGTAGCCCTGGTGTTCCTGTACAGACTCCAGTGAAACAGTATCTCAACCTCCAGTAGAAGAGATGTTCCGATATGAAGGTGATGAGAGACAGTCCCATTGCGGTAGCCAGCATGTAGAACACCCCGGCCATGTTGTCTATATCCAGCTGGCTGGACAT
>NW_028162651.1:0-25000 GCF_964263955.1 Coregonus lavaretus | reverse complement strand
AATGGGGTTCAGGTCTGGAGATTGGGCTGGCCATGACAGGATCTGGTGGTCCTCCATCCACACCTTGATTGACTTGGCTGTGTGGCATGGCACATTGTCCTGCTGGAAAAACCAATCCTCAGAGTTGGGGAACAATGTCAGAGCAAAAGGAAGCAAGTTTTCTTCCAGGACAACCTTGTACGTGGCTTGATTCATGCATCCTTCACAAAGACAAATCTGCCCGATTCCAGCCTTGCTGAAGGACCCCCAGATCATCACTGATTCTCCATCAAATTTCACAGTGGGTGCAAGATACTGTGGCTTGTAGGCCTCTCCAGGTCTCAAATCAAATCAAATCAAATCAAATTGTATTGGTCACATGCGCCGAATACAACAGGTGCAGACATCACAGTGAAATGCTTACTTACAGCCCTTAACCAACAGTGCATTTATTTTTAACAAAAAAGTAAAAATAAAACAACAACAAAAAAAGTGTTGAGAAAAAAAGAGCAGAAGTAAAATAAAATAACAGTAGGGAGGCTATATATACAGGGGGGGTACTGTTGCAGAGTCAATGTGCGGGGGCACCGGCTAGTTGAGGTAATATGTACATGTGGATAGAGTTAAAGTGACTATGCATAAATAATTAACAGAGTAGCAGCAGCGTAAAAAGGATGGGGTGGGGGGGCAGTGCAAATAGTCCGGGTAGCCATGATTAGCTGTTCAGGAGTCTTATGGCTTGGGGGTAGAAGCTGTTGAGAAGTCTTTTGGACCTAGACTTGGCACTCCGGTACCGCTTGCCGTGCGGTAGCAGAGAGAACAGTCTATGACTAGGGTGGCTGGAGTCTTTTACAATTTTGAGGGCCTTCCTCTGACACCGCCTGGTATAGAGGTCCTGGATGGCAGGAAGCTTGGCCCCAGTGATGTACTGGGCCGTACGCACTACCCTCTGTAGTGCCTTGCGGTCGGAGGCCAAGCAGTTGCCATACCAGGCGGTGATGCAACCAGTCAGGATGCTCTCGATGGTGCAGCTGTAGAATTTTTTGAGGATCTGAGGACCCATGCCAAATCTTTTCAGTCTCCTGAGGGGGAATAGGCTTTGTCGTGCCCTCTTCACGACTGTCTTGGTGTGTTTGGACCATGATAGTTCGTTGGTGATGTGGACACCAAGGAACTTGAAGCTCTCAACCTGTTCCACTACAGCCCCGTCGATGAGAATGGGGGCGTGCTCAGTCCTCTTTTTTTTCCTGTAGTCCACAATCATCTCCTTTGTCTTGGTCACGTTGAGGGAGAGGTTGTTGTCCTGGCACCACACGGCCAGGTCTCTGACCTCCTCCCTATAGGCTGTCTCATCGTTGTCGGTGATCAGGCCTACCACTGTTGTGTCGTCGGCAAACTTAATGATGGTGTTGGAGTCGTGCCTGGCCATGCAGTCATGGGTGAACAGAGAGTACAGGAGGGGACTGAGCACGCACCCCTGAGGGGCCCCCGTGTTGAGGATCAGTGTGGCAGATGTGTTGGGGGCAGATGTCCGTCTAACCATTAGACGACCGTGTTGGGCAAAGCTGAAAATTGGACTCATCAGAGAAGATGACCTTACTCCAGTCCTCTACGGTCCAATCCTTATGGTCTTTTGCAAACCTCAGCCTGGCTCTTCTTTGCTTCTCATTGATTAAGGGCTTTTTTCTAGCTTTGCACAACTTCAGCCCTGCCCCTAGGAGCCTGTTTCGAGCCGTCCTCGCTGTGCACTTTACATTTACATTTTAGTCATTTAGCAGACGCTCTTATCCAGAGCGACTTACAGTTAGTGAGTGCATACATATATTTTTTTTCTTCTCATACTGGTCCCCTGTGGGAATCGAACCCACAACCCTGGCATTGTAAGCGCCATGCTCTACCAACTGAGCTACACGGGACTATACTTCACCCCAGCTGCCGTTTGCCATTCTTTTTGGTGGTCCTTTTTTGTGGTCCTCTGTAGCTCAGCTGGTAGAGCACGGCGCTTGTAACGCCAAGGTAGTGGGTTCGATCCCCGGGACCACCCATACACAAAAATGTATGCACGCATGACTGTAAGTCGCTTTGGATAAAAGCGTCTGCTAAATGGCATATTATTATTATTATTATTATTATTATTTTTGTAGGTCACTTGATGTCATCCTATGTTTGTTGAGTGACATTCGAATGAGTTGGCGGTCATCCCGGTCAGTAGAGGGTCGTTTTCGCCCACTGCCGGTCTGTAGCTTTGTTGTCCCCAATGTCTGCTGCTTGACCTTGTTCTTATGAACCGCCGTCTTTGAAATTTTAAGGATGGAAGCAACCTGACGCTAACTGTATCCCTCTGTCAGTAAAGCCAGTATTGAACCCTTCTTTTCCTCACTCAAAACTTTCCTTTTCAACTCTTTTGGCATGGTCAATAGTTATTTTTTGATTATTATTACTTTTGAGGTACTATTAGCACTGTTTTTGCCATCCAGCTGGTCCTATTGCAAGAGGATAGTGATGGCCACAGCAGTGGTTTTTATACTTTTCCTCGTTAAATAAGATTTGGTTCAGGTGATCACCTAATCAGTACCTAATTCAGTAGAATGAGGTGTGCCTGTGTTGGAATTCAACATACACTGGAATGGAATGGCTGTCATACATGTAGAGATGCTGATTTAAGAAAAATTTGCAGTGGTCTCTTAATTTTTTCCAGAGCTGTATATGTTGAATAGGGTGGGGCTTAAGCTGCATCCCTGTCTCACCCCATGGCCCTGTGGAAAGAAATCTGTATGTTTTTTGCTAATCTTAACCTCACACTTGTTTTTTGTGTACATAGATTTTATAATGTTGTATGTTTTTCCCCCAACCTCACTTTCCATCAATTTGTATAGCAGACCCTCATGCCAAATTGAGTCAAAAGCTTTTTTGAAATCAACAAAGCATGAGAAGACTTTGCCTTTGATTTGGTTTGTTTGTTTGTCAATTAGGGTGTGCAGGGTGAAAACGTGGTCTGTCGTAAGGTAATTTGGTAAAAAGGTATTTGGACATTTGCTCAGTACATTGTTTTCACTGAGGAAATGTACGAGTCTGCTGTTAATGATAATGCAGAGGATTTTCCCAAGGTTGCTGTTGATGCATATCCCACAGTAGTTATTGGGGTGAAATTTGTATGAACTTTTGTGGATTGGGGTGATCAGTCCCTGGTTCCAAATATTGGGGAAGATGCCAGAGCTATGGATGACGTTTAGCAAATTTGAATTTGTGGTCTGTATATTTTATAATTTAATTCTCTATCTCTCTCTCTCAAACTGTTTTCATGTGAGGTAGCAGCCTATCTTTCTAGATCAGGCCTGAGCTCTTCAGAAATATGTTCAGTGAGTGTAGCAGCAGAGAGAGAGGAACTGGCTCCTTTTCAACAGGCCTGGACACATTTACACTGTCTTTAATGTGTTGACAAAGGAGAGGGAGTGAGGGAGGGAGGGAATAAAATAGAAGAGGGAGAGATGGATGGAGGAGGGTATGGAGGGTGGGGAATTGATAGTGGGTCTCGGTGCATTTAATGTGTTGACGGAAGGCGGAGTGGAGGGAGGGATGGAGGAAGGGAGGGGAATCGGAGGTGGGTCCGTGCACCGTGCGTGTATTTTTAAGGGGGGAAGCAGTAAGCAGTAAGCATGCACGGCGACCGCCACAAGCCTCAATAGAGTGAGTGGCGGAGCGGCGGTGGAATAAATGCCATCCAATTTGATCGGCGAGTGAGCGGGCCCATTAATGAGCAGGGCAATGATGAGCCCCGGGTACAAAGTACCTTAATTAGCATGATAATGATCTTTCATTTAGAGGATTCTCCACTCCACAGCTGAGCACAGGAGAGAGACGGAGAGAGAGAGGGACAGGGGGAGGTGGAGGGGGGGTGGAGGAAGAGAGAGAGAGAGAAATGGGCAGAGAGAAGGGAATGGTGGCGAGAGAGAGAGAGAGAGAGAGAGAGAGAGAGAGAGAGAGAGAGAGAGAGAGAGAGAGAGAGAGAGAGAGAGAGAGAGAGTATGAGCTGGCTGGAGGCAAACACACATGGTCTACAGTAAGCGCTCTCGCTCACAATGTTTTCTGTCTCGATCACTCACAGCATGGCGTTTGCATTTGTGTGTAAGTGTGTGTGTGTGTAAGCGTGCGTGTGTGTTGTGTGTTTGTGTGACAGCAGGTTTATTCAGTGTGACAGCCAACCCAGGAGAGGTGTCTAATCAGAGTGCCGCTGCCGAACTCTGGCGCCAGGCGTCACGGCAACAACGGCGCCTGCCGACAGCGCTGCCAACACCAGCTTCACACTACGGGAGCGGATCGAGGCAGAGAGAATGTTTTCCACTCAACACAGCCACCCTAAACACCCCTGCCAAATCCTGCCCCTCCTGCTCTTCATGGTGAGCTCACCCTCATGGGCACCCCTGCCAAATTACGCCCCACTAGTTCTCATTGGTGATTAGGCATGGCAGGGGTCACTGCAAACTGGCATTGCTGGCACAACTGGTATAGCCACCCCTCCCACATTCTCTCTGTGTCTCTCTCTCTCTCTGTGGAGTTTCTCTTTGGCTGCCAACTTCCTAAAACCCTCGTTCTAATTTGGCCTCATCAGAAGTAATGAAGATTCATGGTCCTCCATGCCTAATCTCCAGCATCACAGTTATAGCAGACAGGAGACACCCCAGGTACAATAGGAGGGCATATGTGTTAAGCTATGGTTCAACCCAGCACTCAGAGAAACAAACACGACTAAGGGAGTGGAGGAACAAAAATTATTTTAATAAAAGTTCAATTTGTCTTAGTCCAAAAACAACTGAAGAAAAGGAACAGAGTGGGCTAGTCGGCTCCGGAGGAAGGAGAGGCTGAGGCAGGCAGGCAGGCAGGCAGGCAGGCAGGCAGGCAGGCCGGCAGGTTGGGAGGTATGTCTGAACTGAAGACAAAACAAACGACAGGTTAAGGAGAGTAAAGAGCCAGGCTGAAGACAAAGACAATTTAACTCTACTGGTGAGCCAAGTTACCGCTCTAGTAAGAACAACGATCTGGCGCCGGTGGAGAGCCATGCCCATGAATTAGTAGTGCAGGTTGATGAGAGAATAGGATGCAGCTGCGTAGGCAGGAATCACTGGAAACAACCCGCAGCTGCACAGGAGAGGCAGATCCTGAGCACGCCCCCCGATCCACTCCAGACACACCCACATAATGGGGACAAACACACATACAGATACAACAGACAAAGAGGGGACAAAACAAGGAAGAAGGGAAACAGAAAAGGGAGAGACAAGCTGCCCACATAACAATATGTTAACTGGTGGTGGAGGGTAGGGGTGCATCTCAAGAGACTGGCACATTTACTGTAACTCTCTACCAGTAGCTCACAGCCCACCTATCACTATCTCGCCAAACAATTCAAAAAGTACATGCATTGAATTTTCACGTGTTCCACTGCAAACTGTTATAAACAAGCTCCCAGCTACTATCTAATCAACACAACATTGACATTATCCCACCCCTGGTTAGTCAATATTGGTTTAAAAATCCAAACCTAACACAATATCTGCCAAATAATCTCCAGCAATATTGCCCCTGTCTCTCTGTGTGGTGCATGTATTTGTTTATCACTCCGTGTGAAGCCAGTTGATGTGATAACCGTCTTGCGGGTTGACAGAAATAATTTCCCCAAAACCTTCTCAATTAAATGTTTACTGCAGTAGGCTTACCTGGCAGAAAGAAGTATATCATGAGGAAGTATATCATTTGTATCTATTATTTGTTATTTGCAAACTTTGCTATGAAATTAGCAGCAGTAGTACAGAACCACCACTAGACCGGCAAATTAGAAGGCTCATTCCTCACTTACTAGATGCGCAATTAAAGGGCCAGATGCGCAATAACAGGGGAATTACACTCAAATAAAAAAACTTATTTTCTTCCAGACCTACATTTTTTCTTCTTCTGATGTGATTTAACCATTTAAATGGACTCAGAACATCCAATTTCGTTGTTTCTCTATGAACAATTGCAATTTTAAGAGTGAAAAATTAAACTGATAAATAAATAAATAAAATCTCTCTCTCTCTCTCTCTCTCTCTCTCTCTCTATATATATATATATATATATATATATATATATATATATATATATATATATATATATATTTCAATGGTTAAATCACATCAGAAGAATACTTTTTTTTGTGTGTTTTTTACATTGGATAAAAGTAGAGACTCAGAGCTAGAAAATTGTATATCATACACTACAGTTGAGGAACAATGGGAAAGTAATTCTGCTTTGAAAGTTGATAAACTTGTAACCTCACTTTTGAGAAAATGGCCTTTGAAAAAAGCGAGCGTGCATAACTATTCACCCCCCCAGCAATCTTTATGTCATACCACAGATTCTCAATTGGATTGAGGTCTGGGCTTTGACTAGGCCATTCCAAGACATTTAAATGTTTCCCCTTAAACCACTTGAGTGTTGCTTTAGCAGTATGCTTAGGGACATTGTCCTGCTGGAAGGTGATCCGTCCCAGTCTCAAATCTCTGAAAGACTGAAACAGGCTTCCCTCAAGAATCTCCCTGTATTTAGCGCCATCCATCATTCCTTCAATTCTGACCAGTTTCCCAGTCCCTGCCGATGAAAAACATCCCCACAGCATGATGCTACCACTACCATGCTTCACTGTGGGGATGGTGTTCTCGGGGAGATGAGAGGTGTTGGGTTTGCCCCAGACATAGCGTTTTCCTTGATGGCCAAAAATATCAATTTTAGTCTCATCTGACCAGAGTACCTTCTTCCATATGTTTGGGGAGTCTCCCACATGCCTTTTGGCGAACACCAAACGTGTTTGTTTATTTTTTTCTTTAAGCAATGGCTTTTTTCTGGCCACTCTTCCGTAAAGCCCAGCTCTGTGGAGTGTACGGCTTAAAGTGGTCCTATGGACAGATACTCCAATCTCCGCTGTTGAGCTTTGCAGCTCCTTCAGGGTTATCTTTGGTCTCTTTGTTGCCTCTCTGATTAATGCCCTCCTTGCCTGGTCCGTGAGTTTTGGTGGGCGGCCCTCTCTTGGCAGGGTTGTTGTGGTGCCATATTCTTTCAATTTTTTAATAATGGATTTAATTGTACTCCGTGGGATGTTCAAAGTTTCTGATATTTTCTATAACCCAACCCTGATCTGTACTTCTCCACAACTTTGTCCCTGACCTGTTTGGAGAGCTCCTTGGTCTTCATGGTGCCGCTTGCTTGGTGGTGCCCTTTGCTTAGTGGTGTTGCAGACTCTGGGGCCTTTCAGAACAGGTGTATATATACTGAGATCATGTGACAGATCATGTGACACTTAGATTGCACACAGGTGGACTTTATTTAACTAATTATGTGACTTCTGAAGGTAATTGGTTGCACCAGATCTTATTTAGGGGCTTCATAGCAAAGGGGGTGAATACATATGCACGTACCACTTTTCCGTTATTTATGTTTTAGAATAAGTAATTTTTTTCATTTCACTTCACCAATTTGGACTATTTTGTGTATGTCCATTACATGAAATCCAAATAAAAATCCATTTAAATTACAGCTTGTAATGCAACAAAATAGGAAAAACGCCAATGGAGTTGAATACTTTTGCAAGGCACTGTACCTACACATACTGACCAGCTCAAATAGACAGAAGCGTGCTACATGGCAGAACAATCCGAACTCATCTCTCGGCATGTCCAGCCCACTCTCAACAAATAATGGCTAGCGGGAAGGTTGCTGTCTTTTTCTGTGGCTAAACCAACTAGGCTCATCATTTAACAATTGTATTCGTATTTACAGATGGCATACAAGTTTGTTATTAAGGCACATGAAAGTTCACATGTTCCAGAAGGCATTTCTGTCCAAAAACGCATTTTGATTTAAAAAAAAGTTTACGTTAAAATGGCTCTCCTGTGAAGTAGTGACGAGCGACATATGCCTAGTTTCCTGAAACTAGTCACATATAAATAGTTTATAGGGCTCCCCTTAGAGTTCCCCTTAGAGTTGTTTATTGACCATTATTTTACCAGGTATATTGACAGAAAACATAGCACACTACTTTCTCTTGTACAGGAAGGACCCAGGGAAGAGTTGCAGGGGAGAGGAGAAGAGAGGAATGTTCCTATTTGAAAGCTAGAAAAAGTGAATAGCTCACGACATGTTTCATTTAAAAAAAGTAGCTTCCCTGTTCTAGATATACAGTCTCTCTCTGCAGATCTAAACAGCTTCCTGTGGCCCAGCGGTAGAGAGAGAGAGAGATGGAGGAAAGGAGAGGAGAGATGGAGGAAAGGAGAGGAGGGATGGAGGTAAGGAGAGGAGAGATGGAGGAAAGGAGAGGAGAGAAGGAGGAAAGGAGAGGAGAGAAGGAGGAAAGGAGAGGAGAGAAGGAGGAAAGGAGAGGAGAGATGGAGGAAAGGAGAGGAGAGAAGGAGGAAAGGAGAGGAGAGATGGAGGAAAGGAGAGGAGAGATGGAGGAAAGGAGAGGAGAGATGGAGGAAAGGAGAGAAGGAGGAAAGGAGAGGAGAGAAGGAGGAAATGAGAGGAGAGAAGGAGGAAAGGAAAGGAGAGATGGAGGAAAGGAGAGGAGAGAAGGAGGAAAGGAGAGGAGAGATGGACAGGCAGGCAGGCAGGCAGGCAGGCAGGCAGGCAGGCAGGCAGACAGGCAGGCAGGCAGGCAGCCGGAGCCCAGCTCCTCTCCTCTGGTAATTGCACGATATTATCTGCCAGGAAGAAAGATGACGCTCGGCCACAACTGAGAGCACTGGGGGGTGGAGGGGGGAGGAGGAGGGGGAAGTGGTGGCAGCAGCAATGAGAGAAGCCAGATCTACTCTATCCATCTGATCTACTCTATCCATCTCTCTAGCTTCCTCCCTCTATAACCAACACTCACCCACCCTCCACTTCTTCACATATTCTCTCTTCTCTCTCCCCCTCTTTCTCTCTCTCTTGCTCTCTCTTGCTCCAACCCTCTTTCTTGGCAGCCTCTCCGAGTGTTCTGATTATTCAGGCTCTCTGCATGAGAAATTGCACCATGAGAATCTGTGGATCGGTGGATGAGAGCAGCAGCAGGGGAAACGCAGAGCGTTGCCAAGCCAAACAAACTGTATTGACGGATCTCTCCGTTCTGCTGATCGACGGGCGGACGGGCTTGGGGGGGCCACGCTGCATTTATCACAGAACGGAGATGGACTGCCCTGGCTCTGGTTGTGTCTGTGTACATGTCAGCTTATCCACACTAGCTAGACATTATACGACTATATGGCTATTTACACAGTGCCTGCCAACCTCCCAAGCCCCCCACCCACCCAGACTTTACCCACCAACAATGCTCCAACTTGGTGGGCTGACTCAAATATTTAATTTTGCCTCCACAAACCCAAGCCCCCGATTCCGCCCATGGCTCAGGTGTGAGGTTGCCAAAGCAAAGGATGCCTGCCCGTGAGCGATTGTAATTGTCTGTGTAGCGTGGAGATGTTTTCCTGTAAGGGGACAGGGAGGAATTGCTCCTCAGGCGCTGTCGTCTCTCTCTTGTCTGGTTGGCTGGTAGGTGTCACAGCTGTACAAGGACTGGGCTGTCTCCTGTATGGTGGAGTAGAGGTGGAGTGAGAGAGAGAGGGATGAGAGGAGGAATGGTGAGCGAGAGAGAAAAAGAGAGTTGAAAAGAGAGAGAGGGAACGCGTGTGAGTCAGAGAGAGAGAGAGTAAAAGACAGAGACTCCAGGGGGAGATATAAGAGATGTGTGTTTGTTTATGCAACGCTGTGGGAAAGAAGACCACTGAGAGCCCAGAGGAGGAGTGTTTGATGTTGAGGGAGGGAGGGAGGGAGTAGAGGGATGGAGGGAGGGAGGGAGGGAGGGAGGGAGGGAGGGAGGGAGGGAGGGAGGGAGGGAGGGAGGGAGGGAGGGAGGAATGGATGGATGGATGGATGGATGGATGGATGGATGGATGGTTGGATGGATGGATGAAGGGAGGGAGGGAGGGAGGGAGGGAGGGAGGGAGGGAGGGAGGGAGGGATGGCCCCTTCAGGAAGGGAGAAATAAATCTGTTGAAGAGCTTCAGGGTTCCACTATCCCTTTTTCTCACCCTCCCTCTGCTCACCCCATACCCCCTCCTTCCCCGTCTCTCTCCCTCCTTCCTTCTCTCTCTCCCCTCCTCCCAGACAGGTTAACAGCCAACCATATGGACCCCAGCTGCTCCCACAGTACATTCGCTAGGCATCCACAGCCCACACTCAAGGCAAGGTGAATGTTCCCTAAGGCAACACATTTAATGAGGCCTTGGCTCTGAGAATGACTGGAGACCGGAGTCTCCCCCTAAACCTTCCCGGTCTCTCTCTCTCTCTCTCTCTCTTTCTCCGTCTCACTCCCCCTTCTCTCTTTCTCTCCATCTCACCCTTTCTCTCTCTCTCCTTCTCTCTCTCTCTATCACCCCCTTCCCTTATGCAATGCCTTGTAAGACAGTAATGTTGTTCAGATCAAAGCAGAGAGATTCTGTTTGCAGAGCCCTCTTTTTGGAGCAGTCAGTTTCTGACGGGAAAGAATCCCGATGAAACAGGAGCGAGAGAAAGAACGAGAGAGAAAGGAAGACAGAGAGAGAAAGAAAGGGAGAAGCGCATGCCCATCAGCAGGTGGTGTTAACACAGCTCTCTGAGTCAAAGTGTGTGTGTGTAAGTGTGTGTATTTGTGGCTTTTGCATGTTAATGCATGTGTGTGCCAGACAACTCCCCATCATAACCTGTAGAGGAAGAGAAAACATTGAGTTACAAACCTCAACCTCCAACACACACACACACACACACACACACACACACACACACACACACACACACACACACACACACACACACACTGAAACACACACAAACTGCATAAACCCAGTGAGTGTGCACATGCCCCTGTTAGCAAAAACCAGATGTGGCAAATGATCCGCTCACAGCCCCTCACACCCCTGGCAGTCAAGGAGACCACGTCCCTCTAGGTTTTCTTCTCAGTAAATCACTACAGACACAAAGTGCAGATGGTCTCAGATGGCCTCTGCTTTGTCTCACAGAGCTAGGAGCTGAGGCTAAACACACCACACACACACACACACACACCTCCCTCATTCCCCTTAGCTGAAGGACACATGAAATGACCACAGGCTTTGATCCCAGCACTGAACACACACACGCACACACACACACACACACACACACACACATATATACACACAAACACATATACACACAAACACATATACACACAAACACACAGACTTGCGCAGCTAACCTTCTGGGGACATACAATTCAGTCCCATTCAAAATCCTTTTTTCCCTAACCCCTAAACCTAACCCTAACCCTAACACTAACCTGTACCCTTACCCTAACCCTAACCTTAACCCGTACCCTAACCTTAACCCTAACCCTAAACCTAACCCTAGCTCCTAACCCTAACCCTAAAACTAACCCTATCTCCTAACCCTAACCGTAATTCTAACCCTAACACTAATTCTAACCTTAACCCTAAACCCCCTAGAAATAGAATTTGACCTTGTGGGGACTAACAACATGTGGGGACTTCTGGTAGTTAAACATGTCCGCAAACACACACACACAAACACACACACACACACACACACACACACACACACACACACAGAGAGACAGGGAAGAAAGACTAGGAATAGGATTTGACCCCATATGTCATGTCACCCAGTACCAGGGACAGGTTCTGTTCAGCTCAAACAACTGCCCCACAACCGAAGTTCAAAGTTCAATGTTCTCAAGAGGTAAATGTTTGCGGTGGTATAATCCCAAATGTTCTATGTATAAATATATTCGTAATCCTTAATCTTGGTGAAAAAAAGCAACCAGATTTGCTTGTGGCTTCCTCTTCTGGGGGTTTACTATGGTTAGGGTTGAACTAGGATGTGGACATGAAGCTAGGGTTAGGGTTGAACCAGGATGTGAAACTAGGGTTAGGGTTGAACCAGGATGTGGACACGAAGGTAGGGTTAGGGTTGAACCAGGATGTGGACATGATTATAGGGTTAGGGTTGAACCAGGATGTGGACATGAAGCTAGGGTTAGGGTTGAACCAGGATGTGGACATGAAGCTAGGGTTAGGGTTGAACCAGGATGTGAAGCTAGGGTTAGGGTTGAACCAGGATGTGGACACGAAGGTAGGGTTAGGGTTGAACCAGGATGTGGACATGATTATAGGGTTAGGGTTGAACCAGGATGTGGACATGAAGGTAGGGTTAGGGTTGAACCAGGATGTGGACATGAAGGTAGGGTTAGGGTTGAACCAGGATGTGGACATGAAGCTAGGGTTAGGGTTGAACCAGGATGTGGACATGAAGGTAGGGTTAGGTTTGAACCAGGATGTGGACATGAAGGTAGGGTTAGGGTTGAACCAGGATGTGGACATGAAGATAGGGTTAGGGTTGAACCAGGATGTGGACATGAAGGTAGGGTTAGGGTTGAACTAGGATGTAGACATGAAGGTAGGGTTAGGGTTGAACTAGAATGTAGACATGAAGGTAGGCTTAGGGTTGAACCAGGATGTGGACATGAAGCTAGGGTTACGGTTGAACCAGGATGTGGACATGAAGGTAGGGTTAGGGTTGAACCAGGATGTGGACATGAAGGTAGAGTTAGGGTTGAACCAGGATGTGGACATGAAGGTAGGGTTAGGGTTGAACCAGGATGTGGACATGAAGCTAGGGTTAGGGTTGAACCAGGATGTGGACATGAAGCTAGGGTTACGGTTGAACCAGGATGTGGACATGAAGGTAGGGTTAGGGTTGAACCAGGATGTGGACATGAAGGTAGAGTTAGGGTTGAACCAGGATGTGGACATGAAGGTAGGGTTAGGGTTGAACCAGGATGTGGACATGAAGCTAGGGTTAGGGTTGAACCAGGATGTGGACATGAAGGTAGGGTTAGGTTTGAACCAGGATGTGGACATGAAGGTAGGGTTAGGGTTGAACCAGGATGTGGACATGAAGGTAGGGTTAGGGTTGAACCAGGATGTGGACATGAAGGTAGGGTTAGGGTTGAACTAGGATGTAGACATGAAGGTAGGGTTAGGGTTGAACTAGAATGTAGACATGAAGGTAGGCTTAGGGTTGAACCAGGATGTGGACATGAAGCTAGGGTTAGGGTTGAACCAGGATGTGGACATGAAGGTAGGGTTAGGGTTGAACCAGGATGTGGACATGAAGGTAGGGTTAGGGTTGAACCAGGATGTGGACATGAAGGTAGGGTTAGGGTTGAACTAGGATGTAGACATGAAGGTAGGGTTAGGGTTGAACCAGGATGTGGACATGAAGGTAGGGTTAGGGTTGAACCAGGATGTGGACATGAAGGTAGGGTTAGGGTTGAACCAGGATATGGACATGAAGGTAGGGTTAGGGTAAGTCATGTCTCCTATATGCCTAATATCCTATTCTCCGTGGACACGACACAGACCGAGGCAGAGAGATAAGAGTATTCGTGCGTCCGTGCCTTCCTTCCTGCCTGCACGCCTATGTGGCTGCGTGTGCGTCAGTGAGTGTGTTTCTGTGTGTGTGTTCTAAACTGCGGGCCTCTCAGCATGCATCAATACTTGGCCGAGAGGAAGTCGATATGGATGGGCTGACTGTTCTCTCTCCCTCCCTCTCTGAAGAGCATCGATCAGGTGTCTGTACAGACTAACCTCCAGGAACCTAAAGCATGTCTACTCTACAGCATCAGCAAGAACAGTGTTGGGATGCTGTTGCCGTTCCTAGGATGTAGAATGGAGAGATAGTGAAGACAGAGGTAAAGGACAGAGGGGGAGGAAGGCTAAGGACGTCTCATTTTTACTCCACTGCTCCACTTTCCTCTCATCATAGGTTTATTGATCCGTGAAAAGGAGAGAGAGAGAGAGGAGAGAGGAGAGAGGAGAGAGAGAGGAGGAGAGAGATGAGAGAGAGCGAAAGGGTGACAGTAGAGGCATAAAAAAGGGATAGAGGAGAGGAGAGAAAGAAGAAAGGGGAGAGAGAGGATAATGGAAAGAGAGTAGAGGGGAAAGAGCAGAGGCAAGAGAGAAAGAGAAAAAATAGGAAAAGTAGGAACAGAGAAAAGATGAGTCTTAGTCAGTGAACTGGGATGGCCTCTGCCATTCTCTGCTGAGCCAGAGGGGATTTGCTGCTCGCCACACACACAGACACACACACTCTACGCTGTGCCTCCTGCCATGCTGTACTGAAGCCCCCCTGCTGAGAGCACACTTAGCTGCCGGGCATCTGACACTCACCACCGAGACACACACACACACACACTCATACACGTACAAGTGTGCACTCAGAGAAAGACACACACACAGTGCACCTGTACACACACATAAGGCCAGGCGAAGCTGCCAGGCATCCGCTCCGCCGCTCAACAGAGAGCCAGACACACACACACCTGTCTGATAGTGTCACGCTCCCTTGCTCTTGTGCCGCTGAAGATGACAGACGGAAGGAGAGAGAGACAGAGAGACAAAGAGAGAAAGCTATAGAGCGATAGGGAGGAAGGAGAGAGAGACAGAGAGACAAAGAGAGAGAGAGCTATAGAGCGATAGGGAGGAAGGAGAGAGAGACAGAGAGACAAAGAGAGAGAGAGCTATAGAGCGATAGGGAGGAAGGAGAGAGAGACAGAGAGACAAAGAGAGAGAGCTATAGAGCGATAGGGAGGAAGGAGAGAGAGACAGAGAGACAAAGATAGAGAGCTATAGAGCGATAGGGAGGAAGGAGAGAGAGACAGAGAGACAAAGAGAGAGAGCTATAGAGCGATAGGGAGGAAGGGAGGGAGAGACAGAGAGACAAAGAGAGAGAGAGCTATAGAGCGATAGGGAGGAAGGAGAGAGAGACAGAGAGACAAAGAGAGAGAGCTATAGAGCGATAGGGAGGAAGGAGAGAGAGACAGAGAGACAAAGAGAGAGAGCTATAGAGTGATAGGGAGGAAGGGAGGGAGAGGCTCCTGCGCTGAGGGGAGCGGAGTGGAGGATGGGAGTGTGTCTGTGTGTGAGTGAACAGCGGAGCTGAGAGATGAGATGAGAGGAGATGAGAGGAGAGCAGTACGGAGCTCAGAGGCACGGAGCTCAGAGCTACGGAGCTCAGAGCTACGGAGCTCAGAGCTACGGAGCTCAGCGTTACAGCAGCTCCCCCTGCCTGTAATGACTAGACCCTGCTGAACAGTGAAATTCTCACTCGCTTTCTCTCTGCTCCATTCTGCACCAGCTATCTCTCTCTCACGCTCTCTCTCTCCCTGTTCTTGTCATGAATTCTAAAAATCAACAGTGCCCACATCACCACTAGTTTTCATCTATACAAGCATTGATTCAATTGAAACTTTACTTTGGGCTGCTTCAAGCCATTCACGACAGCAGACTAAGAATAACTACTGCCCCCCTTCAATGGTAGGAGAGTTTTAGCATGAAAAGACACACACAATGTACCGCCATCCCCTACAAAGAGCTTCTATGGAGCCGAACAAGCATTGTAACCCATGGCAACCCAAAGAGGCTGTCCTGACTTAGCCCAAACAATAGAGGGAAGAGTATGTTTGTTTGAGGCGGTTGGTTATGTAAGAAGGAGGCGAGTGGCGATGATGTGTTTCCTGTTTGTGTGGTGCAGTGTGTTGTGGCACCGTGTGATGTGAGCATGTTGTGCCAGAAAGCTGGCGGTCTCATATGTCTCCAGGGGAAACCAGCTGTTTGCAGAGTGTGACGGCTACAGAGGAGAGAGGAGACCGCAAAACATGTCACAATACACACAGCAGCAGTCTAAACACACACACACACACACACACTTTAATCGCCTACCTAAGAACACACAGATACTCTCCCTCTATCTCTCCGTGCAAAAACCCTGTCAACCACTATGAATGCACCAGTGTACATGCACATACACCTCACTAAAAGGTTGGTTCATGAAATGGTTTTAAACCCTGTGTGGCATTGTCATTCATCTTCATCATGGCTGCTTAAGGAGCTCAGCCAGGCCTGTTTCACATGCAGACTGAATCATTCAGGGGCTTTTGATCAATGCCACGTAGAATTAGCAGTACTCTCAGTGATAGAGATGGAGGTCTGATGGTACAGACAGTGGATTCCCCTGTGCTTTGGCTACTTCATACATTCACACACACACACACACACACACACACACACACACACACACACACACACACACACACACACACACACACACACACACACACACACACATATACACGAACACAAAGCAGACACATTGTAAGCATCCATCCGACCCAGCCCAAACAATGGATGAGCCCAGAGCTCCCATCACCAGGTTCACTGTCCCCTCCACTCCTCTCCCCTCTCCTCTCCTCTCCTCCCCTCCTCTCCCTCCTCTCACCCCTGGCTCGGCCACACACTGTCCCTCTCTTCCTCTCTCTCTGTCACAGCTCTCTGTTCAGGCACAGTGTTGGAGGCCTGCCAGGTCCTACAAAGACCCTCTGACAGACAGACACAGAAAACAGAGACAGAGACAGAAAAGCACACACATACATACAGAGAGAGAGAGAGAGAGAGAGAGAGAGAGAGAGAGAGAGAGAGAGACAGAGAGAGAGAGAGAGCAAGAGAGAGAGAGAGAGAGAGAGAGAGAGAGAGAGAGAGAGAGACAGAGAGAGAGAGAGAGAGAGAGAGAGAGAGAGACTAATAGAGAGAAAGAGACACACTGACACACACACAGTAGGTGAGAGCTTGGCACTGTTCACACTGAGTGAGTGGGTGTCAAGCAGAGGCAGAGCAAATGTCAGCAACCAGCAAAACTCAGACAAACCTATCAGTGTTCAGGAGGACATAGTCCAGTCTGCTCCAATATAATGACCTAATTACCATATCTGCAGTAGTGGGAAGGGCCACCATAGAGATCCTGAATACATTTCAGATTGCTGAAATAATTATTTTATTTAACGGCAGCTTGTAAGTCCACTTAACCAATCTATGGGGCATTCTGTCTTGCCTTGGACAGTTTAAAACCGGCTGATCTTATAGGCTGAAATGTAACTACAAAACCCCACAGATTGATTTTCTAGATCAGGTCCAGATCATCCCCCAGTACAAGACAGACAGCACCCTGAGCAGCGTTAGAATCAGGGGGGTGTGAATCCTTTAATGGCACACAGCCAGGGCTTTCTTCGTGTTGGAGTTTGGAATAATGCTGCTCAGGGTGTAAAGTCACCCAGCTTAAAGCCACAGGGACCTCATCATTTACACACACACACACGTATGCACACACACACGCACGCACACACACACACAAGCACACGCACACGCACGCACGCACACACACACACACACTCACACACACATGCACACACACACACACACACACACACACACACACACACACACACACACACACACACACACACACACACACACACACACACACACACACACACACACACACACACACACACACACACACACACAGCCATAGGGGATATAGACAACACAGAGTATCCACAGAGTTCAACTTTGCAGACGGACAGACTAACAGACGGACAGACTAACAGACGGACAGACGGACAGACTAACAGACACACAGACCAACAGACTGACAGACAGATGGACAGACTAACAGACCAACAGACAGACAGACAGACAGAGACGGACAGACCAACAGACAGACGGACAGACTAACAGACGGACAGACAGACGGACAGACTAACAGAGAGACGGACAGACCAACAGACTGACGGACAGACTAACAGACCAACAGACAGACAGACAGACTAACAGACGGACAGACAAACAGACGGAAGGTCAGACTAACAGACAGACGGACAGACTAACAGACAGACAGACTAACAGACGGACAGACAGACTAACCGACGGGCAGACAGATGGACAGGCGGACATACTAACAGACAGACAGACGGACAGACTAACCGACGGACAGACAGACTAACAGACAGATTAACAGACCACCAGACAGACGGACAGTTGGACGGACAAAACACACATATACTATAGTATGCAACCAGAGGAACAGCAGCTGTGTGTTTTTACATCCTGGCATCACTGTAGAGAGGGCTGCTTTAAAAACAGAGTAGCAGTACTGTTGAGTTGTAGTGAAGACTGACTGGGACTGGAGACAGTGGCACTGCACAGTCTGTGTGTCTGAGTGTGTGAGTGTGTGTTATCCACATAGGGCTCGTCTCTCCACGTGCTCGCTCTTTTTCTGCTTTCAATTACCGCGGCGGCAGAGGGGGGAGGAGGGGGAGGAGGGGGAGGAGGGGGGGCGAGCGGCGGACACAGTCGAGGAGGTGTGTAAACGGGAGCGGTGCGGTCTGCCTCTCGCTCAGTGCCTGCAAGCGCCAAGATAACAACCTGCCTAATCTGCCGCGCCGATGCCGAGCGGCGTCTGAACACACACACACAGGAGGGAGAGGAGAGATCAGCACACACGTACAAACCAACACCCAGACAGAGACTGAAACAATCACGTACATGGACACAGTCAGTCAGAAAGAGCGACACACACACACAGGTAACACAGCTCTCTGACATCCCTTGGCGTGCTGTCTGAAAGGCCAGTCCTACACAGTGAAAAGAGCAGGTCATAAGAGGACTTGGTACAGAACACAGGGAGAAGATGAAACAGATACACAATGGAAGTTAATGGAAATACCAACAAGACGGATGCTTCATACATACAATAGAAATGTTTTAATCGACTTGTGATTAAATGAAATTGGAGCAACTCCAAGTGAACATGTCACCCACTTACTAGTGGACATAAAGTATGAAACATTATAAACCACAACAACACCTTCACTTCACAAGTACCGGTAGTGAGACTGTTGTTGTACAGTAACCGGCAGTAAGCCACTGTTGTTGTACAGTAACCGGCAGTAAGCCACTGTTGTTGTACAGTAACCGGCAGTAAGCCACTGTTGTTGTCCAGTAACCGGCAGTAAGCCACTGTTGTTGTCCAGTAACCGTCAGTAAGCCACTGTTGTTGTACAGTAACCGGCAGTAAGCCACTGTTGTTGTACAGTAACCGGCAGTAAGCCACTGTTGTTGTACAGTAACCGGCAGTAAGCCACTGTTGTTGTCCAGTAACCGGCAGTAAGCCACTGTTGTTGTACAGTAACCGGCAGTAAGCCACTGTTGTTGTCCAGTAACCGGCAGTAAGCCACTGTTGTTGTACAGTAACCGGCAGTAAGCCACTGTTGTTGTCCAGTAACCGGCAGTAAGCCACTGTTGTTGTACAGTAACCGGCAGTAAGCCACTGTTGTTGTCCAGTAACCGGCAGTAAGCCACTGTTGTTGTACAGTAACCGGCAGTAAGCCACTGTTGTTGTCCAGTAACCGGCAGTAAGCCACTGTTGTTGTACAGTAACCGGCAGTAAGCCACTGTTGTTGTCCAGTAACCGGCAGTAAGCCACTGTTGTTGTACAGTAACCGGCAGTAAGCCACTGTTGTTGTCCAGTAACCGGCAGTAAGCCACTGTTGTTGTACAGTAACCGGCAGGAAGCCACTGTTCTTGTACAATAACCGAAAGCACAAACTGTCTCAGTTCCTCCACAAACATTGTTTCCCCTTTTCACACAAATGGAAGCAAAAAGAAAATGGCCACTTGTAAAGTGAAGTGTACCTCAACGTCCTATTCCATCTCCTCCTGAGTGCTTTGAGAGAACCCTTGTCTGTATCCCAAATGGCACCCCATTCCATATTTAGTGCACTACTTTTGACCAGGGCTATCGTTTACTAAATAGGGGATAGGATGCCATTTGGGTCGACGCCTTGTGATTCTGGCAGCAAAGCAGACTCCTTAACAACTTAATGAAGCCTGAGAGGCTGCTGACAACAGAGAGAGCCCAACACTGAGAGGAGAGGAGGGGAATCAAATAAACCAACTTCTTCCTCTCTTTCTCTCTCTCAGTAACTTTTCTTCCAAGCACGAATAGTTTGACATCCTGACAGAAGATGAAGGGGTTGAGAAGGAGGGAGGAAGGGATCTCTCTATCGTTCTCTCTCTCTCTCTGTCCTATGATGGAGGGATGGTGAGAGGCGTGAGCAGAGGAATGAATTCACCCTGTGTCAAGGACAAACTCCAGATGTGTGGGAGTGTTCTCTTTCTCTCTCTCTCTCTCTCTCTCTCTCATTCTCATTCTCTCCATCATTCCCTCTGAGCGTGTGAGGATGTGGAGTGAGGGAGGGGAAGGAGGGAGTAGGAAGGGAAAGAGGTGGTTATCTATCACTGCTGAGGCTGGCTGTCAGGGAGCAGGCAGCACAGTCTGACAGCACACCCCTCCTGGCCTGTCAGACTAAACAGGAGTCATGTTACAACACACGCCTCCTCTACTCACACTGACACCCAGTACACACCACCCAACACACACACCCCAACACACACACCCCAACACACACACCACTCAACACACACACCCCAACACACACCCCAACACACACACCACTCAACACACACACCCCAACACACACCCCAACACACACACCACTCAACACACACACCCCAACACACACCCCAACACACACACCACACAACACACACACCCCAACACACACACCCCAACACACACCACCCCAACACACACCACCCAACACACACACCACTCAACACACACACCCCAACACACACACCCCAACACACACACCCCAACACACACACCACTCAACACACACACCTCAACACACACCACTCCAACACACACACCCCAACACACACACCCCAACACACACATCCCAACACACACCCCAACACACACACCCCAACACACACCCCAATACACACCACCCACACTGGAGGCCTGACACTGATAACACACAAGCTATGGGAGCACACAAAAATGTAGACACTTCCTGGGAGAGAACCTTGTGAGTTCAGTACTAGAGTTACAAAGGGATGGTATATTACTGGAAACATTCTAAGTTTACCAGTAAACTACCAGAATTCTTGTCTTTCAAGGATTTAATGTTTTTTTTTCTATCACAAGACAACTAGTGGCCCTTTTGGGTACTTCAGATGATCATGTGTCTAATAATCTCTGGCCCTCTGTACGGCCTTATCAAATGTCAAATATATGAAATAATTAAATAAGATGATTTTCAAATAAAAATTGAATGACAAAGCTGTAAAACATGATCCTAAATAAAAACCATCAAGTTAGTGAATACCATTGGTGTTTAATATGAAGGATTCAGCATGAAATATCCTTAGCATTTTTAGACACATTTTATTTTACTTTGTCAATATGTCTTTGTTGTAAATGTTTTGGTGTCAAACTGGAGGCAGTGGTGAAAAAAGTCAATAGTTAGACGAGTTGCAGAGGTAATTGAAAATAATGTCATTGTTGATTAGATGCTTTTTTAATTTATTAGGCTATTTTCTCTTGAACCATATGGTCTATTAACTAGAAACTCTTGGCCAATATGGACAGATATAAAAAATGAATACTATATACAATTTTTTTTTTAAAAAGTTATTCAAGTATAAATTACCAAAGTGATGATAGATTGCCATATATATTCTGTTAATTACTAAAATTACTGAAGATTCCATTAACTTCGGTAAATTACCGGTATCTTTGCAACCCTATCCAGTCCACCAGTGGTTCCCAACTAGGTCCCCAGGGGGTACTTGGCCTATCCACAGGGGGTACTTGGCCTATCCACAGGGGGTACTTGAGAAGACTCATGAGACCATAGGCTTACTGGTAAAATGCACATGAGGGGGTACATCAAAGGGTACTCCGGGCAGAGCAAATTTCAGTTGGTGGTACAGTAACCGAAAAAGGTTGGGAACCACTGCACTACACTATAATCAGATTAGTATGATTGCTTGTGTAAAGAATATATGGCATGATGCAAAATCCATGATGTCTGTCTTGGGCCCATTTTACTGAAGCATGAGTAAACAAAACCCAAGAATAAGGTAAAAGGTTGAGGTAATAGATAAAGTAACTTTCTTCTAAAAGAGTTGCTTAGTACATCTAATAATCTAACTTCATTAATGACCTGACCATAGATAGGACTTCTAGGCAGAGAGAACATGTTTACAAGTTGATCATGTCCAAAACATTGACCTAGTCCCTCACAGCCATGCAGACGCCCAGAGTGCACCTCGTGGCAGATCAGCTGCAGGACATTGTGATATGTCTTGGCTTCTGTATAGTTTGTGTCAGCAACCGGACCTTTTTCCCACCGGTGAGGTGAGAGTGGTCTGAGCTGGTTAGCTAGTGTACACAGAGACGGGAGCTGCATCAATACAGACAATCCTCAGCATTGTGTATAAAGGGGCCCGAGGGTAACGGCCCCCATACCAGAGGCCCCGTAGTTTTGACCGTGAGCTCTCTCTATTTCTATCTTATATCTAACCAGAGAGATAAGAGTGGTGTGGTATAACGTTTTATTGTACTGTGCATGTAGTTTTAGTACACTGTACTATCCTGTAAACAACAGTTGATTTTACAGTTATTTGCTTTCACTGCAATAATGATAAACAGGTTCTCAAACATGAAGATTTTCACATTATGTTTGCCAGTACTGCTGAATTATACGGTAACTTAACTTCTAAAAGTAAATCATGAATCATCACCATGCAGTTTCAGCTGGTGAGCTGATAACCCATAAGGGTAAGATGTGAATAGCATGTTGGACTGACCAGTAGCAGCAAGACAGTGTGTGATATTTCCCAGCTCTCTACATTACGTGATGGGGATGGTTCTGTCTAAAGTTTTTTCTTCTTCTGCGTCTCAGTGACAGGAGTGATGTATCACACAGTCAGTAGGTGGCATTTAGCAAGCCAATAAAACGATAAATATCAACAGCGTCAAGGTGGGTAAAAGCAGCTTGTTCTTGCCACACACACACACAAACGCAGGCAGGCACACCACACACTGTACACTCTTGAGCCACGCTCTCTTGTCGTGGTCTGGCATGTTTTGTTTACATGGAATCTATTCATAGGCCTGGGTTATTTTGTGTTGGCTGAAACCCCATACCACTCCATATCAGTCCTTTGAACTGAGCACTGTCTAAAGCAAACACACTGCGTAGCAGCTATATTAAGCAAACGACAGACCTGGGATGATTAACTATGAAAAAGTCCCCACCTTCCCCACTTCCTGTTTCCAACAACTGACGTTAGCTCCATGACTGGTATTGATGAGTGGGGGAGTGGGAGGGTTATGGAATGAGAGGGAGTCAAAGGTTACAGTGCTGTCCAATAACAGAGCTTGGAGCTCCAGTGCCATGTGGATTCATGGGGATTCCCAGCTCCCAGGCCTAATCCATTCTCTAATAGAATCATTTCCTCAGAGTGGTGACGGCGGGCACGGGTTGTTGTTGATTATGTTCAGTTAGGGTGGGCCACATGTTACTGTGTGTGCTCAATAGACTGGGGCGGTCACACACATAACTGCAGGCACGAGTGCGCACACACACACACACACACACACACACACACACACACACACACACACACACACACACACACACACACAGTGCAGGAATGTCTGGCCTTGTGCGTTTGTGTGTGTGGATGTGTGTGGTAAGAGAGAGAGTGAGAGATGGAAAGAGAAAGAGAGAAAGTCTTTCATGTCAAAGTGTGCTATTTATTTTCTGTCGTCTATAGTGTGGTGAAGCTTTGAGTCAGAGTATAGCAGTAGCGCCGGCAGTAGATCTTTGATAGCGGTCCCATTGAAATGTTCTCAGCTCAACAGAATAGCTGTCTACTTGATTTATGAAGCCATCTAACTGCTTACATGCACACACACGCACGCACGCACGCACACACACACACGAGGCAGGCCAAAAACACCTTTGTCTTTGCGTAACAGGTTGGCATGGCGTTTTGGTGCAGTTACAGCCGATTAGCGCTAGCTAACGCTAAATAGCAACAACAACAAAAAATTAATATATTATTATTTTGAAATCGATTCTTGATATAATATTGTACAAAATAATATTGCGATATGTAACTGTATAGATTTTTTCCCCCATCATTTGTCAGTTGTGGTTATGGTAATAAAACATGACTTCACACTACCCTGTTTTGGAAAACAACCACGCTGATGTCAGGAGAGGACAGACAGAAATAGAAGGTCCCCCCTTTCCCACTCTCTCTATCAGGAGGGAGTGAAGTGTGGGTCATGGAGAATGTGAATATTTTCAGCCCCATTTCCTAGGAATCCGAGGAGGGTTGTCTTGTCTGTTCCCTAAGCGAACAGAGAGGTTCTAGTACCTCTCTCCCCCATATGTGACCATACATTCTTGTTTTTAGAGCGAGAGACAGAGAAGGCATATACACAGCACACAGGCCACTGTGTTATCCTGCATCTGAGGATCGTATGGGATCGATACTCTGGTCAAAGGAAATCTCATTCCAGACCTGTATTCCTTTATTCATTTATCAGCCAACTCCCTTTGTCCTGTGTTGTCCTTGAATCTATTACTCTCTCTCTCTCTCTCTCTCTCTCTCTCTCTCTCGCTCTGTCTCTCTCTCTCTCTCTCTCTCTCTCTCTCTCTCTCTCTCTCTCTCTCTCTCTCTCTGTCTCTCTGTCTCTCTCTATCTCTCTCTCTCTCTCTCTCTCTCTCTCCTCTCTCTCTCTCTCTCTCTCTCTCTCTCTCTCTCTCTCTCTCTCTCTCTCTCTCTCTCTGTCTCTCTGTCTCTCTCTATCTCTCTCTCTCTCTCTCTCTCTCTGTCTCTCTCTCTGTCTCTCTCTCTCTGTCTCTCTCTCTCTGTCTCTCTCTCTCTCTCTGTCTCTCAATTCAATTCAATTTCAATTTCAATTTAAGGGCTTTATTGGCATGGGAAACGTGTGTTAACATTGCCAAAGCAAGTGAAGTAGATAGTAAACAAAAGTGAAATAAACAATAAATATTAACAGTAAACATTACACTCAGAAGTTTCAAAAGAATAAATATATATAGCCTCCACTATACAATATATATATATATATATATATACAATATATTCCTCCTAATATTGTACAATCAGTGTCCTCTTCATTGGCCTGGGGTTATTGTTTG
>NW_028162652.1:117500-229756 GCF_964263955.1 Coregonus lavaretus | reverse complement strand
GGAGACGCAGAGAGCTGTGGGTTGGCGAGGATAGGCTACCTGTCCTGTTGGGGGAGGATGCAGAGAGCTGTGGGTTGGCAGGATAGGCTACCTGTCCTGTTGGGGAGGGGCGCAGAGAGCTGTGGGTTGGCAGGAGAGGCTACCCGTCCTGTTGGGGGAGGACTCAGGCTACCCGTCCTGTTGGGGGAGGACTCAGGGAGCTGTGGGTTGGCAGGATAGGCTACCCGTCCTGTTGGGGGAGGACGCAGAGAGCTGTGGGATGGCAGCGCACTACATTGCTGCCTGCCATAAGATGAGGGACAGTGTCTGACAGACCAACCAACCTGCACATGTCCTCTATATTGTTATTGTTCAATGGTTATTTTGACCCTTGGTTATCGTTGTTACTGTTGTCCCGTTGATAATATTGATTATTATTATGTTAATTATGTTAATATTGTAAATCTCCAAAGTAAGCTTTGGCAATATACATTGTTATGTCATGCCAATAAAGCAAATTGAATTGAATTGAGATAGAGAGAGAGAGAGGGAGAGAGGAGAGAGAGAGAGAGAGAGAGAGGAGCGAGAGAGAGAGAGAGAGAGAGAGAGAGAGAGAGAGAGAGAGAGAGAGAGAGAGAGAGAGAGAGAGAGAGAGAGAGAGAGAGAGAGAGAGAGAGAGAGAGAGAGAGAGAGAGAGAGAGAGAGAGAGAGAGCAGAGTGAGTGAGTGAGTGAGAGGGGGTGGGGGAATAACATGAGAGCTGACACTCTGATGTATTGAGTAGTTGGAGATAGTGAGTAGTTGGAGATAGTGAGTAGTTGGAGATAGTGAGTAGTTGGAGATAGTGAGTAGTTGGAGATAGTGAGTAGTTGGAGATAGTGGTAACTCTGGCAGGCAAGCTACAGAAACCCAGTCAGTCCCTATGGGTTTCCTTTCCTGTTTTAGAGCTCTTTCAACTACAGTATAATCATTTTGCCTGCAGAGAACTCTCAAATATGGCAGTAGCTTAGTGCCAAGTCAAAAAGTAGGTAATACATCAATTCTAATGACTTAGTAAAATACCAGTGGAGCTCAGTGCTGCATACCTTCCTGACCAGTAGAGCCCAGTGTAGGTGCTGCATACCTTCCTGACCAGTAGAGCCCAGTGTAGGTGCTGCATACCTTCCTGACCAGTAGAGCCCAGTGTAGGTGCTGCATACCTTCCTGACCAGTAGAGCCCAGTGTAGGTGCTGCATACCTTCCTGGCCAGTAGAGCCCAGTGTAGGTGCTGCATACCTTCCTGACCAGTAGAGCTCAGTGTAGGTGCTGCGTACCGTCCTGACCAGTGGAGCTCAGTGTAGGTGCTGCATACCTTCCTGACCAGTAGAGCTCAGTGTAGGTGCTGCATACCGTCCTGACCAGTGGAGCTCAGTGTAGGTGCTGCATACCTTCCTGACCAGTAGAGCCCAGTGTAGGTGCTGCATACCTTCCTGACCAGTAGAGCCCAGTGTAGGTGCTGCATACCTTCCTGACCAGTAGAGCCCAGTGTAGGTGCTGCATACCTTCCTGACCAGTAGAGCCCAGTGTAGGTGCTGCATACCTTCCTGACCAGTAGAGCTCAGTGTAGGTGCTGCGTATTGATAAGTTAAACTCAATATGCAATAAACTTGTTTACCACAAAAGAGTCAAAACTCAGAGTGAATTTCAATTGTTTAATACCCAAAAGACGCAACAGCTGAACACGTGCCTTTCGAGCTGTGCAGCATTCTCTTATATCCTATCAAAACTCTCCCCGTCCGCAGCACTCTCTTATGTCTTGATTAAGGACATGATCTTCTGCTAATCATGACCCAGGAGTTTTGACATTCTCAACCGCTGTTGGCATCACTTCCTCTTATCTGGATTATTCACAGTTAGACAAGGAAGGTCTGGCCATAGTCTTTGCTGTGAAACGCTTCCATCAGTACCTCTACGGTCGTCATTTCACCATCTGCACTGACCACAAACCACTGATGAGCCTTTTCAGTGAATCAAGATGCATTCCTCCCATGGCTTCAGCAAGGATACAGCGCTGGGCCCTCACACTGTCAGCTTACCAGTACACTATAGTGTATAGAGCGGGGAAGGACAATTCAAACGCAGACGCGCTCAGCCGTCTCCCGCTACCAGAGATGCCCGCCACAACTGTGGTGCCTCCCGAGACAATTTTCCTAATGGAGAGATTGTCAAACTCACCTGTGAATGCCAAACAGATCAAACAGTGGACAGACCGGGATCCTATCCTGTCCCAAGTGAAAAGATTCCTTATGCAGGGTTGGCCTCCTGTCATAGAGGATGATGGACTAAGACCTTATGCAAAGCGCAAAACTGAGCTGAGTGTGCAGGACGGCTGCATACTCTGGGGGTCCAGAGTGGTTGTTCCACCCCCCCTGGCCGTGCACAGGTCATGGATTTTTTTATTTATTTAAAAAATATATATATTTCACCTTTATTTAACCAGGTAAACCAGTTGAGAACAAGTTCTCATTTACAACTGCGACCTGGCCAAGATAAAGCAAAGCAGTGCGATAAAAACAACAACACAGAGTTACATATGGGGTAAAACAAAACAAAGTCAAAAATACAACAGAAATAAATATATATACAGTGTGTGCAAATGTAGCAAGTTATGGAGGTAAGGCAATAAATAGGCTATAGTGCAAAATAATTACAATTAGTATTAACACTGGAATGATAGATGTGCAAGAGATGATGTGCAAATAGAGATACTGGGGTACAAATGAGCAAAATAAATAACAATATAGGGATGAGGTAGTTGGGCGGGCTAATTTCAGATGGGCTGTGTACAGGTGCAGTGATCGGTAAGGTGCTCTGACAACTGATGCTTAAAGTTAGTGAGGGAGATAAGTGTCTCCAGCTTCAGAGATTTTTGCAATTTGTTTGAATGAGGTCCATGAGGCTCACCCGGGTGCCTCCCGGATGAAAGGTTTAGCCAGATCATACATCTGGTGGCCTAACATGGCTCAGGACGTAGAAAACAAAGTTAAATCATGTTCTGAGTGTCAGAGTAACCAGAAGATGGCGCCACCCGCGCCACTACATCTGCGGGACCGGCCATGGTCCAGGCTGCACATAGACTTTGCAGGCCCTTTCATGGGTCACATGTTCCTTGTCATGGTGGACGCGTGCACTCCAAGTGGCTGGAGGCTCACATCATGAGCAACATCACAGCGACCACAGCCATCGAAAAGCTTCGGCAGGTGTTTGCAACCCATGGTCTTTCCTGACTCTCTTGTGTCCCGACAACGCAACAACGTTTACCTGTGACTTGTTACCAAGAATTCATGCAGAGAAACGGGATTCGCCATGTCCGCAGCGCTCCGTTTCACCCGGCCTCAAAATGGCTTAGCGGAGCGGGCTGTGCAGACACTGAAAGAGGGGCTCAAAAGGATGACTGGGGGAACCATCACAACTAAGCTCTCTCGGTTCTTGTTTCAGTACCGCATCATGCCACTCAACCGCTGTTGGCATCACTTCCTCTTATCTGCTGCCCCTTCCTCATCTTCCTGCTGTTAGGCCATGGAGCGTATCCGTGATTTCAAGTCACAAGCTTTCTAACAGACAGTTCCCCAATACCACCCACAGCCTAGTATACAATCCCCTTCTCTCTTCATTCACTACAACCCTACAATACAAAACCATCCTTGAGACTTAAAGTCTCATTCTACTTCCCCTTAATCACACAAAAAGCAATTATTTACAATCTAACAATACCTTCCTGAGCTAGGCCCAGTACACAGGGCCCTGGCCCCAGTGGCTCTGCTTTCAGAGAGAGAGAGAGAGAGAGAGAGAGAGAGAGAGAGAGAGAGAGAGAGAGAGAGAGAGAGAGAGAGAGAGAGAGAGAGAGAGAGAGAACATATTCCAATTAGCTATACTTAAACTCTTTAACATCATCCTTAGCTCTGACAACTTCCCCAATATTTGGAACCAAGGACTGTTCACCCCAATCCACAAAAGTGGAGACAAATCCGACACCAATAACTACCGTGGGATATGCGTCAACAGCAACCTTGGGAAAATCCTCTGCATAATCATTAACAGCAGACTAGTTCATTTCCTCAGTGAAACCAATGTACTGAGCAAATGTCAAATTGGCTTTTTACCAAATTACCGTACGACACACCACGTATTCACCCTGCACACCCTAATTGACAAACAAAACACAACAAAAGCAAAGTCTTCTCATGCTTTGTTGATTTCAAAAAAGCTTTTGACTCAATTTGTCACGAGGGTTTGCTATACAAATTGATGGAAAGTGGTGTTGGGGGAAAAACATACGACATTATAAAATCCATGTACTCAAACAACAAGTGTGCGGTTAAAGTTGGCAAAAAACACACATATTTCTTTCCACAGGGCCGTGGAGTGAGACAGGGATGCAGTTTAAGCCCCACCCTCTTCAACATATATATCAACAAATTGGCGAGGGCACTAGAACAGTCTGCAGCACCCGGCCTCACCCTACTAGAATCTGAAGTCAAATGTCTACTGTTTGCTGATGATCTGGTGCTTCTGTCACCAACCAAGGAGGGCCTACAGCAGCACCTAGATATTCTGCACAGATTCTGTCAGACCTGTGCCCTGACAGTAAATCTCAGTAAGACAAAAATAATGGTGTTCCAAAAAAGGTCCAGTTGCCAGGACCACAAATACAAATTTGATCTAGTTGCCCTAGAGCACACAAAAAACTATACATACCTCGGCATAAACATCAGTGCTATAGGTAACTTCCACAAAGCTGTGAACGATCTGAGAGACAAGGCAAGAAGGGCCTTCTATGCCATCAAAAGGAACATAAAATTCGACATACCAATTAGGATCTGGCAAAAAATACTTGATTCAGTTATAGAACCCATTGCCCTTCATGGTTGTGATGTCTAGGGTCCGCTCACCAACCAAGAATTCACAAAATGGGACAAACACCAAATTGAGACTCTGCATGCAGAATTCTGCAAAAATATCCTCAGTGTACAACGAAAAACACCAAATAATGCTTGCAGAGCAGAATTAGGCCGATACCCGCTAATGATCAAAATCCTGAAAAGAGCCGTTAAATTCTATAACCACTTAAAAGGAAGCGATTCCCAAACAAAGCCATCACCTACAGAGAGATGAACTTGGAGAAGAGTCCCCTAAGCAAGCTGGTCCTGGGGCTCTGTTCACAAACACAAACAGACCCCACAGAGCCCCAGGACAACAACACATTTAGACCCAACCAAATCATGAGAAAACAAAAAGAGAATTACTTGACACATTGGAAAGAATTAACAAAAAAACAGAGCAAACTAGAATGGTATTTGGCCCTAAACAGAGAGTACACAGTGGCAGAATACCTGACCACTGTGACTGACCCAAACTTAAGGAAAGCTTTGACTATGTACAGACTCAGTGAGCATAGCCATGCTATTGAGAAAGGCAGCCGTAGCCAGACTTGGCTCTCAAGAGAAGACAGGCTATGTGCACACTGCCCACAAAATGAGGTGGAAACTGAGCTGCACTTCCTAACCTCCTGCCAAATGTATGACCATATAAGAGACACATATTTCCCTCAGATTACAGCGATCCACAAAGAATTTGAAAACAAACCCGGTTTTGATAAACTCCCATATCTACTGGGTGAAATACCACAGTGTGCAATCACAGCAGCAAGATTTGTGACCTGTTGCCACAAGAAAAGGGCAACCAGTGAAGAACAAACACCATTGTAAATACAACCCATATTTATGTTTATTTATTTTCCCATTTGTACTTGCACATTGTTACAACACTGTATATATACATAATATGACACTTTAAATGTCTTTATTCTTTTGGAACTTCTGAGTGTAATGTTTACTGTTAATATTTATTGTTTATTTCACTTTTGTTTACTATCTACTTCACTTGCTTTGGCAATGTTAACATATGTTTCCCATGCCAATAAAGCCCTTAAATTGAATTGAAATTGAATTGAGAGAGTGATAGAGAGAGTGTGTGTGTGATTGAGAGAGAGAGAGAGAGAGAGAGTGAGAGTGAGAGAGAGAGAGAGAGAGAGAGAGAGAGAGAGAGAGAGAGAGAGAGAGAGAGAGAGACGCCTAGCTATCTGATCGCTACCTACTTCTGTCAACACACAGAGCTCTGGTCCCGTTGGCTCTGCTTTCTGCGTCAGTCCTGATGCTCCTCCTAGCCACACACACACATACACACACACACACCTGCCTCTCTCCACTCTTCCTGAGTGCAATTCTCTGACATTGAAGACATGAGGAGGAGCTTACGGGTCTTAGTCGCATCACTGACAGATAGAATGAAGACACACAACAACAGAAGTGAGATTGAGGAGTACCAGGTTGTCTGTTTAACAACAACAGAAGTGAGATTGGGGAGTACCAGGTTGTCTGTTTAACAACAACAGAAGTGAGATTGGGGAGTACCAGGTTGTCTGTTTAACAACAACAGAAATAAGATTGAGGAGTACCAGGTTGTCTGTTTAACAACAACAGAAGTGAGATTGGGGAGTACCAGGTTGTCTGTTTAATTGGGAGTACCAGGTTGTCTGTTTAATTGGGGAGTACCAGGTTGTCTGTTTAATTGGGAGTACCAGGTTGTCTGTTTAATTGGGAATACCAGGTTGTCTGTTTAATTGGGAGTACCAGGTTGTCTGTTTAATTGGGAGTACCAGGTTGTCTGTTTAATTGGGAGTCCCAGGTTGTCTGTTTAATTGGGAGTACCAGGTTGTCTGTTTAATTGGGAGTACCAGGTTGTCTGTTTAATTGGGAGTACCAGGTTGTCTGTTTAATTGGGAGTCCCAGGTTGTCTGTTTAATTGGGAGTACCAGGTTGTCTGTTTAATTGGGAGTACCAGGTTGTCTGTTTAATTGGGAGTCCCAGGTTGTCTGTTTAATTGGGAGTACCAGGTTGTCTGTTTAATTGGGAGTACCAGGTTGTCTGTTTAATTGGGAGTACCAGGTTGTCTGTTTAATTGGGAGTACCAGGTTGTCTGTTTAATTGGGAGTACCAGGTTGTCTGTTTAATTGGGAGTACCAGGTTGTCTGTTTACCAGGGGTCCTAAATGGAGCCTTTTTCTGCCATGTGAAGTGTATAGTGGGGGCTTGATTGACTGTTGTTAAAACAGTTATGAAATAATTCTAGAATGTCATAGAGAAACATTGACTTTGAACAGGTTATGGTAGATTATATGACTATATTAGCCTGGCATCAATACGTTGAGCAAATCTTTCCTCATTTAGCATGGCTAATGTTTCCTACCTTTATCAACTGTGGGACTGCCACCCCTCTGACTCGCTGCATTCCTCAGTAGAGTTTACACCCCTCTTTTTATCTGTCTCTGTCTCTGTCTCTCCTCATTCGGCATTGGTAATGTTGCCTACCTTAATCACCTGTGGGGTAGCAGCACTGATTACGTCCCAAACGGCATCCTATTCACTAAATAGTGCACTATTTCTGACCAGAGGTCTATGGGCCCTGGTCAAAAGTAGTGTTCCATTTGGACGCAGACCCTGACTCACTGCATTCCTCCTTAGGGACTACAGACAGTCAGCGAATAACCTGAGACTCAGGAGACTAAGGCCCAGTTCTGACCCAGCCTCTCTTCCTTAGGGACAAAGGGTGGCTATTTGAAGAATCTCAAATATAAAATATATTTGGATTTGTTTAACACTTTTTTGGTTACTACATGATTCCATGTGTGTTGTTTCATAGTTTTGATGTCTTCACTATTATTCTACAATGTAGAAAATAGTAAAAATAGAGAAAAACCCTTGAATGAGTAGGTGTTCTAAAACTTTTGACCGGTAGTGTACACAGCTGATTCAAATAATCAAAGCTTGATAATAAGTTGGTTATTTGAAATAGGCTGTGTAGTGCTAGGGGGAAAAAACTAAACATGCACCCAGGAGGGACCCGGGACCGAGTTTGGGAAACCCTGGACTATGGAGGACTGGGCCATACCGGGGAGTGCAAATATGGCCGACCGATGGCTTCAAAGGGCCTCAATGGCCAATACATAGCATATGCAATCCAGAGTTAATATACAACATTGGCTACTGCGTAATTTACAGGAACAAACTTTAAGTACCGCCCACCTCATAAGCTACCCTACCCGGAAAAGAGTACGTCTTCTGAGAGCTGAAGTGTGTCCCTGAAATACACGACGATGGCTAAACTTAGTAGCTGTTTCAAACGGCTTTTTATCTTCTTCAACCTGCTGTTCGCGGTAAGTTGGCAACTCTTTATTTGTAAATACAAGTAGGAAAATGTCATCAATTCAATAGGCGATACTGTAAGGTTACTTTCGATTGTAATCAACTGCGCAGAAACAACAAGTTAATGTATCCTGTTCACCAAACACTTCTGCCCAGAGAAGTTAGTTTAAAGTGTTTGTTGCCTATCTGTGTAAAATGATATAGTTTCTATCTACTTACCTACGTGTTTCCATGTTGTATAAAGTTGTATGATACAATTTTACATCCGTTATGGCTTTAAAGACATTTTGAATTATATGATGTAAATATGCCTAGTACAAATATGAAAATCATGTTATTTGATAGTGGATGGGGTGTTTTTCTTTAGATTGTTGGAGGTGTGATTATCGGCCTGGGACTTCTGGGTCAATTCTTCTACCATGGCAGTACTTCAGAGGTAAAATGGGATCTAGCTCTGGTCCATGGCGTTACGTGTGCGGCTTGTGCTTTGAAGAAGTCTAAAGCCGCACACGTAACACCCTAGACAAGAGCTAACTGGGCTCAAAGTTACAATTGCGTTCAAACTGTATTTTACGAATATATAGGGATGTTGAATGAATTTTAACCAAAGATAATTAACTTTGATCACTTTGATTTGATCATTTCCCTATTTTGAATACAAAGTGAACTCTTGTGTACAAAGTCAATTTTGGCCTACCAAAACAAGACAACTAAATAAAAAGTTGGTCCAAAAAAACCCAGAAGGGATGTAGGCTATTATGATAACACTATGATAACATAGTTGTATACTGAGAGACACAATGGATTTTGCATTCTTTTCAGTTTGAGAACCAGACCACTGGCTTTGTCGTGCTGTATGTGGTCGGAGGCGTCACCATGGTTATGTCTCTGCTTGGCGCGTACGGAGCACACCGAGGGAAGAGAATCCCCCTGATCGTGGTGAGTGGATCCACTGCTACTAGCTGAGTTCAAATTCATTCAGACAACTATGACCAAAGAGACAGAACAATATACAACATGTCACGGTTTACCAGACACAGATTAAGCGTAGTCCAGGACTCAACTATTTTCAATGAAGATTCCTACTTGAGCTTGCTTTTTAGTCCAGGACTAGTCTTAGTCTGTGTCCGGGAAACCACCCTGATATCCTGTTTATATCCTATTACGACATTGGATTAGGAAAGATAATTACCATTTCGTAACCTGTATGGTTCAAGATGGGACTTTCTAACTGTTCACTGAGTCACACAGTAACTTTCTCTCTCTCTCTCTCTCTCTCTCTCTCTCTCTCTCTCTCTCTCTCTGTCTCTGTCTCTGTCTCTGTCTCTGTCTCTCTCTCTCTCTCTCTCTCTGTCTCTCTGTCTCTCTCTCTCTGTCTCTCTGTCTCTCTGTCTCTCTGTCTCTCTGTCTCTCTCTCTGTCTCTCTGTGTGTGTGTAGTTTCTGCTAGCCTGTATTATTGGCTGCTTCTGCTTCCTGCGTCTGGCGGTGCCCACAGCCATTTACCGTCCTGAGGTATTGTTTGTTAATAATAACGTCTGTACATGACTGTCCTGTAATACTTGATGTACTATACTGTTGGACAGGCCTACAGCCAGTGGTACTGGAATACTTGATGTACTATACTGTTGGACAGGCCTACAGCCAGTGGTACTGGAATACTTGGTACTATACTGTTGGACAGGCCTACAGCCAGTGGTACTGTAATACTTAGTACTATACTGTTGGACTACAGCCAGTGGTACTGGAATACTTGATGTACTATACTGTTGGACAGGCCTACAGCCAGTGGTACTGGAATACTTAGTACTATACTGTTGGACAGGCCTACAGCCAGTGGTACTGGAATACTTAGTACTATACTGTTGGACAGGCCTACAGCCAGTGGTACTGGAATACTTAGTACTATACTGTTGGACAGGCCTACAGCCAGTGGTACTGGAATACTTAGTACTATACTGTTGGACAGGCCTACAGCCAGTGGTACTGGAATACTTAGTACTATACTGTTGGACAGGCCTACAGCCAGTGGTACTGGAATACTTAGTACTATACTGTTGGACAGGCCTACAGCCAGTGGTACTGGAATACTTAGTACTATACTGTTGGACAGGCCTACAGCCAGTGGTACTGGAATACTTGATGTACTATACTGTTGGACAGGCCTACAGCCAGTGGTACTGGAATACTTGATGTACTATACTGTTGGACAGGCCTACAGCCAGTGGTACTGTAATACTTAGTACTATACTGTTGGACAGGCCTACAGCCAGTGGTACTGGAATACTTAGTACTGTACTGTTGGACAGGCCTACAGCCAGTGGTACTGTAATACTTAGTACTATACTGTTGGACAGGCCTACAGCCAGTGGTACTGTAATACTTGATGTACTATACTGTTGGACAGGCCTACAGCCAGTGGTACTGTAATACTTGATGTTTCTTTATGTTTCCTTTCCCCAAGGGATGACTGTAGTATGCTATACAAATACTGAACTTCTGTTAGGGGACCTCCAGTCTCTCCTAACAGACTGTCTTCCAGCAGCTAGCAGCTCACACAATATCTGTTTCTGATAAGGCAACCTGATAATAATAATAATAATAATAATACATTTGATTTATTCAGTACACAAGGCGCTACACAACATGACCTATATCCATACATTCAGGTTTAGGTGTGTGAATTGAGTAGGGCCTTGTTGACAACTGCGGTTGTGTGTTTTTTTTTTTATTGGAAGGTGTGAATTCTGTCAACGCCATTGTTGACAACTGCGGTTGTGTGTTTTTTTTTATTGGAAGGTGTGAATTCTGTCAACGCCATTGTTGACAACTGCAGGTTGTGTGTGTTTTTTGCAGGTAGAGCAGAGCATGGAGGAGAAGTTCCGTGAGGTACTGCCTCTGAACCGAGCTTCCCCTGACGTTAGACAGCTGACTGAGAGGATTCAGCTCGGGGTATGGAACATCTACAGTAAACATTTCACCAGAATATACTTCACATTTCCATAGCATTCATTTATATCAAACGATTCCGCTTGGGATCCATTCCATTTTTTACATGAAAACATCAGCGTGAAATGTTTCACTTAAGGTTTACAATAATATCATTAATTATATACTTGATAGTTTTGAGAAGTTACATTTTATAGTTGCATGTAGAAAATGTACCTAAGTAACGTTAACAGTATAGTGTCCTCTTGATCCTTATCATTGACCAATGAGGATACTGTCCTCTCGAATACAAAAGGAAGTGTTCCTTCCCAACAGGTCCAGGCACGGCTGGCCATAACAGACTTGTTTTGTTGACTCTCTAACAGCAGTAATGAGGAAGAGGTTGATCTAGTGGTTCAACCGGTTTACTGTTCTCAACATGCTCTTCCTGATACGCTGTGTGTGTGTGTGTGTGTGTGTGTGTGTGTTTTAACAGTTGAAGTGCTGTGGGTTGTTCAGTTACACAGACTGGGGCCAGAACGTCCCTGACTCCTGTCTCTGTCAGGGTGAGGAAGATCAGGTGGAAGGTAAATGCCAGAACATTCCATACGAGGTGAGTTCAGATCAACTCTACATGACAGGACTGATGATGTAGCTTTATATTCAATAGTCTTCTTCTTCTTCTTCTTCTCAGTTCATATGCATATAGGCTTACATCCAGGTCTACCATGAGAAAACCTTTTAGCCCTTCAGTGCATTATAATAAAGGAAAATGCCATATCAGCCAAAATGGACTTCTGTGTACTGGTTCAATTATTTTCTTCTTCTGTTTTTCAGTTATTGTTCTTTTCTGATATCAGGATGACTGGACAGGAGAAGCTGATCTACAAACAGGTTAGACCAGCTTCCCTTTTGTCAACTTTAGATTAACCTTCTTATCTTCTACATTCCTAGACAGAACCAGTTGCTTTTATCACTGGTCAGAGAGCAGCACACTGTCAAGAATGAAGCTCTTCTGTTGAGCCATGATCTGAGTCACATTATTACAAAAACATGAAATACCAACATATTTTTCAATCTGCACACTTTAGTTTGTGATCCCTGCGGGAATTAAACCTGTGACCTTGGCATTGCTAGCGCCACACTCTAACCAACTGAGCCAGACAGGACCACGATTGAGTTATGACGTGTGTTCCATTGAGTATTAACTTACCTCTGTCCCACAGACCTGCTTCCCCATCCTCAAGGGCTACATGGCTAAAGCAATGGACATTGTGTTGGGCGTCTTCTTTGGATTCGCTGTTCTGTCTGTGAGTATGCATTCTGTACTACACACATTTCACACCTTACACACCAAACTGTCTTTAAATATCTCTTACTACTCCCTGGCCTGCTATCACCCATGTTGTTGTTGTTTTTTAAATTCATGTTGTTGTGTTCTCCAGCTCCTGGGAGCGGTGATGTCTGCCGTCCTGCTGGCTCAGGTGAGGAGGTCTACCGTTGGGGTTCCTGTGGTGTCCAGTGTCAGCTCTCAGCTGTCCAAGTTCAGCTTCAGTTATCAGCCGCCCAAGTACAGCGAGCTTTACAACGTGCCTGAGAAGTCTGAGAACTAGGCCGCTGCTCAGGCTGAGGTTCAGGATATGGTTAGTTGGATAGCATGGTTGAGGCTGTAGTTCTGTCTGGCTCAGCATGGAAATAGAACTACTAGAATGGCTAAATCCCCCCCACAGACGTCTGTACTTTGACTGCACCACCATGGGTATGATGAATACGGTTGAATGGGGATTTTCGTTCTAGTGATCTATTTCTATGGTGTCCAGCCTCTGTAACCCCAGGTCAGTGTTCACACTGTTTCGCTTCCACATCTTGTTGTTGTTGTGTTGTTAAAGAGAGAGCTACATAACTACTCTTACTATCAAACCAAAAGAAAGGTACTACTTCATTCTGTCTCATTTGCTTTGATTTGAGTTCTACGTTTTAAGAAAACCACCTGTGGTGATTTATAAATGTGCAGGGAGTTGCTAGTAAAATATTTGTGAAATGTTGCATTTTATTTGCCGAATGACGACGAACTGGCAGGGCGTTGTGAAAAGAGGATATTGTAAAGAGGTTATTGTAAAGAGAGTACAACTTTCTTTCATTTCCATATGATTTTGAATGTCAAATAATTTGCCTTGTAACTGCAATAATAAAGGGAAAGAAAATGGAAGGTTGACATGGAGATAAGGGAAAATAAATATCTGCAGCTGACACGGAGGCCATTTGTTTTTTGCAATGAAAGGATGTTCTATTTTTTGCTATGAACTGTAAATCCTTATATGAAATATATAACATGCCAACTGTCTTGCACTCTATTTTTCAAAATAAAGCATCTGTCTTCTACATTTTGTCTCTTTTGTAGAATTATATTAGAACTTGGAACTTATTTACAACTCTTTTGAGGAATATATTTGAACTTCAAACGTATTTACTCATTTGAGAGAACATTCCAGTTTAGAACCTTTGCATCTTAAGTTCCAAATCAGTTGAATGAAAACAATAGAAATTCTTGTTAGAATCCGAGTTGGAGAGGTTAGAATCCGAGTTGGAGAGGTTAGAATCCGAGTTGGAGAGGTTAGAATCCGAGTTGGAGAGGTTAGAATCCGAGTTGGAGAGGTTAGAAGGTAGAGAAAGAAGAGATTAAGAAAGAGTTGAAGGGGGCGAGACGGCAACGGACAAGCCTGCAGATAGAGAGAGAGGCTGAACAGTGGGTGATGAAGGTTGAGAGGAGGTTCTTGAAATGTGAAAAGTGTGAGATCAACTTTATGAATAAAATGTACAAAGTGAGAAAGACGATGATGGATAATGAGAGGAGGAAGATGAAAGAAGTCATAGCAGATATGAAGAAAACAAGATGAGATATGGACTGAGATGGGGAGAGAGAGAGATGGGGGAGAGAGAGAGATGGGGAGAGAGGGAGAGAGAGAGAGAGAGAGATGAGATGGAGAGAGAGAGAGAGAGAGAGAGAGATGGAGAGAGAGAGAGAGAGATGGAGAGAGAGAGAGAGAGATGGAGAGGGAGAGAGAGATGGAGAGAGAGAGAGAGAGAGAGAGATGGAGAGAGAGAGATGGACTGAGATGGAGAGAGAGAGGGAGAGAGAGAGATGGAGAGAGAGATGGACTGAGATGGAGAGAGAGAGATGGAGAGAGAGAGATGGACTGAGATGGAGAAAGAGAGATGGAGAGAGAGATGGAGAGAGATGAAGAGAGAGCGATGGACTGAGATGGAGAGAGAGAGATAGAGAGAGAGAGATGGAGAGAGAGATGGAGAGAGAGAGATGCAGGGCCTGAAGGAGGAGAGGAGAAAGATAAGAGAGCGACAGAGGAGGCTGACCACAGAGAGCTGGAGGATGACCACAGAGAGCTGGAGGATGACTACAGAGAGCTGGAGGATGACCACAGAGAGCTGGAGGATGACCACAGAGAGCAGGAGGATGGCCACAGAGAGCTGGAGGATGACTACAGAGAGCTGGAGGATGACCACAGAGAGCTGGAGGATGACTACAGAGAGCTGGAGGATGACCACAGAGAGCAGGAGGATGGCCACAGAGAGCTGGAGGATGACCACAGAGAGCAGGAGGATGACCACAGAGAGCAGGAGGATGGCCACAGAGAGAGGTAGAAAGGTAGAAAACAAGCATTTGAGTGAGACCATTGATATCCTTCAGAAGGAGATGAGGCGGTTCATATCCACGGAGGTGCGATCATGCATGGTGAGACATTACATCGCAGAGGAAGAAGGTGAGGCAGGAGATGCCTCACAAATGGCACCCTTTTCCCTGCATAGTGCACTACTTTTGACCAGAACAAAAGTAGTGTGCTATGTCAGTAATAGGGTGCCATTTGGGACTGAGATATTGTAGCTGGAATGGTGAAGCCACAGTCCCATAATGACGTGTCAGTCTTGTCTTTTTAGTTGGGAGTCAATTGTTCTATCATCACATGGCATGCCAATGAACAGAAACAGAGAGGAAAGCACTAAGAGACAGGACTACCAGGCTATAGGTTTCTTCTTAAATAGTAATCTCATCTCAGACACCCAGAACTAAAATCTTGCGTAATTGCGTCAGATGCTCACATGCATCTGTCCACGAGAGATTACTTACATAGTAAACATGGCTAGATGTTGATCAGTTAGATGTGTATGCTTTATAAAGTAATATATATTTCCCTCTTGTGGTGTAAAGGGTAATTGCAGTCAACATGAAACACCAGAGTGGGTCAACTGGGGAAAGGCACATGCTGATCAGGCCGCCCGCGTTACGTACGCGAGCGTTGCAAAAATAAATGTACACATACATGTTATTCAATCATTGCACCCACACTGCTCATGTGCGTCAATGAACGTCTGCGTTGCCAGGCTCTAAAATAGAACTCCCTCTCTAACTTTAAGCATCAGTTGTCAGAGCAGCTTACCGATCACTGCACCTGTACACAGCCATTCTGAAATTAGCCCACCTTACTACCTCATCCCCATATTGTTATTTATTTTGCTCATTTGCACCCCAGTATCTCTATCTGCACATCATCTTTTGCACATCTATCATTCCAGTGGTAATACGACATTTTAACGCTCGACGTGCTGCAAGTCCCGCCTCTCCCATCTCCTCATTGGTTTTTAGGAGCATATACCCACGCGGGTGATTGAAAGATGAACTGCGGTCCACACTCCAGTCCAGTTGGTGGTGGAAATGCACCTTAAAGTTGGTTATCAACTGCCATATAAAGTCCAAAGAAGAAAAATAAGAAGAAGAAGAAGAAGAAGAAGAAGAAGAAGAAGAAGAAGAAGAAGAAGCCTGAAGGAGAGAACTAGAAACTCACTCGGTTTACCCTTTTATCTGTGGATTAATTGTCGGACCTTGTGCATTTCAGGTAAAATAACAACCCAATGTTTATATCCCAGGACAAATTAGCTAGAAAACAGCAAGCTAGCTAGCTAAATTGCCATACATGTTTAATGGTTTTTGACCTGTCCCGAAGTTTAATATAGTTGGTTCAGTGACAAAGATGGCACATGCGGACGGTCTGGTCAGCATGTACGCAAGGAGTTGCTGAGACCACTGCCTTCACACAACTAAATACATCAGACTGTTTTGTAATACTGTGAAGGTATTTATTGAAAACTGAGTAGCAGTATATGTTAGTTAGAGTTTGGAAAATCTATTAAAGTGTTATTCCACAATGATACATTAGTTCAGTGGTTCTCAAACCTCTCCTCGGGGACCCCCAGACGTTTCATAATTTTGTTGTAATTTAATGAACACAGTTATGCAACACCCAATTCCCCCTGTGTGAAAAAGTAATTGCCCCCTTACACTCAGCAACTGGTTGTGCCACCTTTAGCTGCAATGACTGCAACCAAATGCTTCCTGTAGTTGTTGATCAGTCTCTCACATCGCTGTGGAGAAATTTTGGCTCACTCTTCCATGCAGATCTGCTTTAACTCAGGCGACATTTGTGGGTTTTCAAGCATGAACTACTCGTTTCAAGTCCTGCCACAACATCTCAATTGGGATTAGGTCTGGACTTTGACTAGGCCATTCCAAAACATCAAATGTTTTGCTTTTTAGCCATTTTCATGTAGACTTGATTGTTTGTTTGGATCATTGTCTTGCTGCATGACCCAGCTGTGCTTCAGCTTTAGCTCACAGACAGATGGCCTGACATTGTCCCACAAATGTCCCCACAAATGTCGCTGAGTTAAAGCAGATCTGCATGCAAGAGTGAGCCAAAATTCCTCCACAGCGATGTGAGAGACTGATCAACAACTACAGGAAGCATTTGGTTGCAGTCATTGCAGCTAAAGGTGGCACAACCAGTTATTGAGTGTAAGGTGGCAATTACTTTTTCACACAGGGGAATTAGGTGTTGCATAACTTTGTTCATTAAATTAAAAAAAAAAGTGTATATTTTTTTTGTTATTTGTAAACTCAGGTTCCCTTTATCTAACATTAGGTTTTGGTTGAAGATCTGATAACATTCAGTATCAAAAATATGCAAAACTAAAGAAAATTAGAAAGAGGGGCCAATACTTTTTCACGGGCACTGTAGTACAATATGTCATTTGCAATCTGCAGTGCTTCTGTGTGTTTTCAGAACCGTCTTTCTATTTGACAGTGAACAGTTGGTAGTGAAGAGAAGAAGAAGTAGTTAGACAAGCAGGAAGACAGGAGAAAACATCAGATAAAGGAGAATAGACTTTCGGGAAATAAATAATGTCATTTAATTTGTGAAAGATTACTGGAGAAAAATGAGACATATTTCATATTCTTCGTCTTTATTTCCTTATGTAGTCAAAATAAGCTGTAATAGGTTACAGTGGTGCTTTTCACAGGACCGACTGCTGCAGTGGAAATGGCTGCACTGTACTGTCATATATACAGTGAGCTCCAAAAGTATTGGGACAGTGACACATTTTGTTTGTTGTTTTGGCTCTGTACTCCAACACTTTGGATTTGAAATGATACAAACTGTGAGGTTAAAGTGCAGACTGTCAGCTTTAATTTGGGTGTATTGTTATTCATATAGGGTGTACTGTTTTAGAAAGTACAGCACTTTTTGTACATAGTCCCCCCATTTTAAGGGACCAAAAGTATTTGGACAAATTCACTATTAAAGTAAGTAGTAAAAAGTGAAGTATTCTGTCCCATATCCATAGCACACAATGGCTACATCAGGCTTGTGTCTCTACAAACTTGTTGGATGCATTTGCTGTTTGTTTTGGTTGTGTTTCAGATTATGCTGTGCCCAATAGAAATGAATGGTAAATAATGTATTGTGTCATTTTGGAGTCACTTTTATTGTAAATGAGAATAAAATATATTTCTAAACACTCATACATTAATGTGGATTCTACCATGATTACGGATAGTCCTGAATGAGTCGTGAATAATGATGAGTGAGAAAGTCACAGATGCACAAATATACCCCCAAGACATGCTAACCTCTCACCATTACAATAACAGGGGGGGGGGGGGGGGTTAGCATTTGGGGGGGATATTTGTGCCTCTAACTTTCTCACTCATCGTTGCTCACGATTCATCCAGGACTATTCATTAAAACATATTCTATTCTTATTTACAATAACAGTGACTCCAAAATGACACAATACATTACTATCCCAATACTTTTGGAGTTCACTGTACCGTATGTTGCTAAATGCAATGTCTAGAGTGCGGCCTGCATGGAAGTTTAGTCCCCAGATGTCTGGTTTCTGGATGGACAACACTTTACTGTGGAAATACAATCTAGCAATTTAGCTGTGCATAATAAGACCTGATTTACAATGAAAACAGCAAGCTCGTCTCAGCAAGCTGATTGCAGGCCATGTTGACTCAGAAGACAGAGGAGGTATTAACAGAATGATATTGTCAGTGTGGGCAGAGCAGAGATTCCTTATTACATTGTCTGCATCCCAAATGGCACCCTATTCCCTATATAGTGCACTACTTTTGACCCAAATGGCACCCTATTCCCTATATAGTGCACTACTTTTGACCCAAATGGCACCCTATTCCCTATATAGTGCACTACTTTTGACCCAAATGGCACCCTATTCCCTATATAGTGCACTACTGTTGACCGGAGTGCAACTATGTACAGCAGGGGAAGAGGGTACCATTTGGGACGCGGACCATACGTTTGTTGTCAGCGTGGCTACAGCAGACCTCATTACAGTGCTTCATAATGTCTCACTCCAAAGTTCATCCTAAGGACGCTTCTTACTCTTCTAGCCTGAATTTTAAAGGTAAAATCAAATCAAATCAAATCAAATTGTATTGGTCACATGCGCCGAATACAACAGGTGCAGACATTACAGTGAAATGCTTACTTACAAGCCCTTAACCAACAGTGCATTTATTTTTAACAAAAAAAGTAAAAATAAAACAACAACAAAAAAAGTGTTGAGAAAAAAGGCATGACTCTCCGTCATAGTTCAAAGCTTGATACGTTACTAATCTAAATTTGAGTTAAAATCAAGACGTTTTTGACCATTAATGGACTTCATCAGAATGACCAGAAAAGCCATGGACAGACACAACGTCGTTATGATCTTTTACACAAATTAGATAAATAAAGCATCGAGGTTTTTAACTGTGAGCTTGAGTTATTCCTTTTCATTCCAAACGCTCATATTCATTTTTTTTGGTTGCACCTCGTCTCACGTTGGTTTCAGCACCTTCTACTCCTCTCCTCTTGCCTGGATGCCAGACTGAAACCCTGACCTCATCCCTGGTTATGGGGGATACGTGTATAAGGTCGTTGGTTCAACTCCCGCAACTCCCTCCGCATGGCGAATTGCTTAGAATTGAGGTGTGAAATGATACCCGTCTTCTACTGTCTCAGGAACATCAGCAGACTGCGCCTTCTTGATCTGACCAATCATCATGCAGGACAACAGTTCCCCAATCAACTGTGGGAAGGATGTTACAAAAATGTTATTACCCATAACACAGCATGGCTGGAATTCAATCAAAATTGGGAGGGACGTGGTAAATCATTAGAAAGGAGTTACATTGAGTTTGGTTTAATATTTGTTATGTGTAAATGTATTAGCAATATTATTAGAAATAATTCCATACAGCATAAACAGCAAACCCAAAGAAGAATCCAAGTGCGGTCTTAAGAGCGGAGTCTAAGTTCTTCAAGATGAGAGGACCACAGGGCTGAGAGGAGAGACACATCCATTGATATTTACATTCATTGGCCCATTAGAAATACAGTAAAAGGAGGACTCTAGTCTAGAAGGATATCACTTTTTTTTTGTATAGACATTGCCACATTGCTTCCACCATTTAAAAGTAGGCAACTGGGTGGGGAATCCTATTGGTCGGGAGTGATCTGCCAATGATCAGAGAGCATTGCCTTCATCAAATTGGGTTGCCTATGGTTTGTAAAACAAATACTAAGGTAATATCCAGGAGCCAAGACCAAGATGTAAACCAGGACGTTGGTCCCCAGATCCAGACCCACCCAGTGAGTTGAGACCATGACAAGTAAAAGACTGCATTTATGTGGTCTTGAGTGGTCGCAAGACCAAGATCACTAGATCAAGAGTTCATGGGCCCTTTCTTCAATTCTAAGAAACTCAAGTAAACGAGTACAGTAGGGTACAGTACAGTACAGTAGGGTACAGTAGGGTAGAGTACAGTAGGGTAGAGTACAGTAGGGTAGAGTACAGTAGGGTGGAGTACAGTAGGGTGGAGTACAGTAGAGTACAGTACAGTAGGGTGGAGTACAGTAGGGTAGAGTAGGGAACAGTAGAGTAGGGTACAGTACAGTAGGGTGGAGTACAGTAGGGTACAGTAGAGTAGGGTACAGTACAGTAGGGTGGAGTACAGTAGAGTAGAGTAGGGTACAGTAGAGTAGGGTACAGTACAGTAGGGTGGAGTACAGTAGGGTACAGTACAGTAGGGTAGGGTACAGTAGGGTAGAGTACAGTAGGGTTCAGTACAGTAGGGTACGGTACAGTAGGGTAGAGTACAGTAGGGTAGAGTACAGTAGGGTACGGTACAGTAGGGTGGAGTACAGTAGGGTGCAGTAGAGTACAGTACAGTAGGGTGCAGTACAGTAGGGTAGAGTACAGTAGGGTGGAGTACAGTAGGGTAGAGTACAGTAGGGTGGAGTAGGGAACAGTACAGTAGGGTGGAGTACAGTAGGGTACAGTACAGTAGAGTAGGGTACAGTAGAGTAGGGTACAGTAGAGTAGGGTATAGTAGAGTAGGGTAGAGTACAGTAGGGTGGAGTACAGTAGGGTGGAGTACAGTAGGGTGGAGTACAGTAGGGTGGAGTAGGGTAGAGTACGGTAGAGTACAGTACAGTAGGGTAGGGTGGAGTACAGTAGGGTGGAGTACAGTAGGGTACAGTAGAGTAGGGTACAGTAGAGTAGGGTACAGTAGAGTAGAGTACAGTACAGTAGGGTAGGGTGGAGTACAGTAGGGTAGAGTACAGTAGGGTGGAGTACAGTAGGGTAGAGTAGAGTAGGGTACAGTAGAGTACAGTAGGGTACAGTAGGGTAGAGTACAGTAGGGTGGAGTACAGTAGGGTGGAGTACAGTAGGGTAGAGTAGGGTACAGTAGAGTACAGTAGGGTACAGTAGGGTAGAGTACAGTAGGGTAGAGTACAGTAGGGTGGAGTACAGTAGGGTACAGTAGGGTACAGTAGAGTACAGTAGGGTACAGTAGGGTACAGTAGAGTACAGTAGGGTACAGTAGGGTAGAGTACAGTAGGGTAGAGTACAGTAGGGTAGAGTACAGTAGGGTACAGTACAGTAGGGTAGAGTACAGTACAGTAGGGTACAGTAGGGTGGAGTAGGGTACAGTAGGGTATAGTACAGTAGGGTTAAGTAGGGTACAGTACAATAGAGTGTTATTTGACCCTGCTGGTCATCTATGAATGTTTCAACATCTTGAAGAACAATCTGGCCTTAATGGCCATGTACTCTTATAATTTCCACAGGCACAGCAAGAAGAGGACTGGCCACCCCTCAGAGCCTGGTTCCTCTCTAGGTTTCTTCCTAGGTTCCTGCCTTTCTAGGGAGTTTTACCTAGTTACCGTGCTTCCACATCTGCATTGCTTGCTCTTTGGGGTTTTAGTCTGGGTTTCTGTATAAGCACTTTGTGACATCTGCTGATAGAGTGCAGCAGAGTAGAGGAGAGTACAGTAGAGTGGAGTACGGCAGAGTGGAGTACGGCAGAGTGGAGTACAGTAGAGTGGAGTACGGCAGAGTGGAGTACAGTAGAGTGGAGTACAGTAGAGTGGAGTACGGCAGAGTGGAGTACGGCAGAGTGGAGTACGGCAGAGTGGAGTACGGCAGAGTGGAGTACAGTAGAGTGGAGTACGGCAGAGTGGAGTACAGTAGAGTGGAGTACGGCAGAGTGGAGTACGGCAGAGTGGAGTACGGCAGAGTGGAGTACGGCAGAGTGGAGTACGGCAGAGTGGAGTACGGCACAAGGGAGTACAGTACAAGAGAGTATGGTACAGTAGAGTAGGGTATAATAGGGTACAGTAGAGTAAGGTACAGTAGAGTACAGCACAGTAGGGTAGAGTATGGTACAGTACATTAGAGTAGGGTACAGTAGAGTAGGATACAGTAGAGGACAGCAGAACAGGGTAGAGTAGAGCACAGTTCAGTAGATTAGGGCACAGTAGATTAGGGTACAGAGTACAGTAGAGTATAGTAGATTAGGGTACAGTAGAATAGGGTAGGGTACAGTAGAGTACAGTAGAATAGGGTACAGTGGAGCAGGGTACAGTAGAGCAGGGTAGAGTAGAGTACATTACAGTAGAGTAGGGTACACTACAGTAGAGTATGGTAAAGTAGATTAGGGTACAGTAGAGTACATTAGAGTAGGGTACAGTACATTAGGTACAACAGAGTAGGGAACAGTAGGGTACAGTAGAGTAGAATACGGTAGACTAGGGTACAATAGAATAGGGTAGAGTAGGGTACAGTAGAATAGGGTACAGTAGAGTAGGGTACAGTAGAGTACAGTGGAGCAGGGTACAGTAGAGTAGGGTACACTACAGTAGAGTACGGTAAAGTAGATTAGGGTACAGTATATTAGGTACAATAGAGTAGGGTACAGTAGGGTACAGTAGAGTAGGGTAGAGTAGGGTACAGTAGAGTAGGGTACAGTAGAGTAGGGTGCAGTAGAGTAGGGTGCAGTAGGGTGCAGTATAGTAGGGTACAGTAGGGTACAGTAGTGTAGGGTACATTATATTAGGGTGCAGTAGGGTACATTAGAGTAGGGTACAGTATATTACAGTAGAGTAGAATACGGTAGACTAGGGTACAGTAGAGTAGGGTTCAGTAGAATCGAGGACAATATAGTAGGGTACACTACAGTAGAGTGTGGTAAAGTATATTAGAGTACAGTACAGTAGAGCACATTAGAGTAGGGTACAGTAGAGTCCAGTGGAGCAGGGTACAGTACATTAGGTACAATAGTGTAGGTACAGTAGAGTAGGGTACAGTAGAGTAGGGTACAGTAGAGTAGGGTACAGTAGAGTATGGTAAAGTAGATTATGGTAGAGTAGGGTACAGTAGCGTACAGTAGGGCACAGTAGAGTAGGGTATATTAGGGTGCAGTACAGTAGGGTATAGTACAGTAGGGTACAGTAGGTTACAGTAGGGTACAGTAGAGTAGGGTACAGTGTGGTAGAGTAGAATGCAGTAGAGTAGGGTACAGTAGAGTAGAGTCGAGTACAATATAGTAGGGTACACTACAGTAGAGTATGGTAAAATAGATTAGGGTACAGTACAGTAGATCACAGAGTAGGGTACAGTACAGTAGAGTTTTGTAAAGTAGAATAGGGTAGAGTACACTAGAGTACATTAATGTAGGGTACAGTAGAGTATGGTACACTAGAGTGCATTAGAGTAGGATACAGTACAGAATAGTAGGGTACAGTACAGTAGGGTACAGTAGATTAAAGTATAGTAGGGTACAGTATGGAAGGGTACAGTACAGAAGGGTACATTAGAGTAGGGTACAGTAGAGTAGGGTGCAGTAGAGTAGGGTGCAGTAGGGTGCAGTATAGTAGGGTACAGTAGGGTAGAGTAGAGTAGGGTACAGTAGAGTAGAGTATGGTATAATTGATTAGGGTACAGTAGAGTAGGGTATAGTAGAGTAGGGTACAGTAGAGTAGGGTGGAGTAGAGTAGGGTACAGTAGGGTAAATAGGGTACAGTAGAGTAGGGTACAGTATAGTAGGGTACACTACAGTAGGGTATGGTAAAGTAGATTAGGGTACAGTACAGTAGAGCACATTTAGAGTAGGGTACAGTACAGTACATTAGAGTAGGGTACAGTAGAGTAGGGTACAGTAGAGTAGAGTACAGTAGGGTACAGTAGGTTAAAGTAGAGTAGGGTATAGTAGAGTACAATAGAGTAGGGTGCAGTATGGAAGGGTACAGTACAGCAGGGTACACATAGAGTAGGGTAGAGTAGGGATCAGTAGGGTACAGTAGGGTAGCGTGGTGTAGGGTAGGGTTCAGTAGGGTACGGTGCGGTAGGATCCAGTAGTGTGGTGCAGTAGAGTAGGGTAGAGTAGAGACGGGTAGAGTAGGGTGCAGTAGGGTACAGTAGAGTAGGGTACACTACAGTAGAGTATGGTAAAGTAGATTATGGTACAATAGGTACAATAGTGTAGGGCACAATAGGGTACAGTAGAGTAGAGTATGGTAGAGTGGGGTACAGTAGAGTAGGGTGGAGTAGTGTAGAATAGGGTACAGTAGAGTAGGGTGGAGTAGTGTAGGGTGGAGTAGAGTAGGGTGGAGTAGTGTAGAGTAGGGTGGAGTAGAGTACAGTAGGGTACAGTAGAGTAGGGTGGAGTAGGGTACAGTAGAGTAGGGTGGAGTAATGTACAGTAGAGTAGGGTGGAGTAGTGTAGAATAGGGTACAGTAGAGTAGGGTGGAGTAGGGTACAGTAGAGTAGGGTGGAGTAGGGTACAGTAGAGTAGGGTGGAGTAATGTACAGTAGAGTAGGGTGGAGTAGTGTAGAATAGGGTACAGTAGAGTAGGGTGGAGTAGAGTAGGGTGGAGTAGTGTACAGTAGAGTAGGGTGGAGTAGAGTACAGTAGGGTACAGTAGAGTAGGGTGGAGTAATGTACAGTAGAGTAGGGTGGAGTAGGGTACAGTAGAGTAGGGTGGAGTAGGGTACAGTAGAGTAGGGTGGAGTAGGGTACAGTAGAGTAGGGTGGAGTAGGGTACAGTAGAGTAGGGTGGAGTAGGGTACAGTAGAGTAGGGTGGAGTAGGGTACAGTAGAGTAGGGTGGCGTAGTGTACAGTAGGGTACAGTAGGGTGGAGTAGTGTACAGTAGGGTGGAGTAGGGTACAGTAGGGTAGTGTAGAGTAGAGTAGGGTGGAGTAGAGTAGGGTGGAGTAGAGTAGGGTGGAGGAGTGTACAGTAGGGTAGGGTGCAGTAGTGTAGGGTAGAGTAGGGTGGAGTAGGGTACAGTAGGGTAGAGTAGGGTAGAGTACAGTAGAGTAGGGTGGAGTAGAGTAGGGTGGAGTAGTGTACAGTAGGGTACAGTAGGGTTGGGTGGAGTATTGTAGGGTACAGTAGAGTAGGGTGGAGTAGAGTAGGGTACAGTAGAGTAGGATGGAGTAGAGTACAGTAGGGTACAGTAGAGTAGAGTGGAGTAGTGTACAGTAGAGTAGGGTGGAGTAGGGTACAGTAGAGTAGGGTGGAGTAGGGTACAGTAGAGTAGGGTGGAGTAGAGTACAGTAGAGTAGGGTGGAGTAGGGTACAGTAGAGTAGGGTAGAGTAGGGTACAGTAAAGTAGGGTGGAGTAGGGTAGGGTGGAGTAGTGTACAGTAGGGTGGAGTAGGGTGGAGTAGAGTACACTACAGTAGGGTAGAGTAGAGTAGGGTGGAGTAGTGTACAGTAGAGTAGGGTGGAGTAGAGTAGGGTGGAGTAGTGTACAGTAGAGTAGGGTGGAGTAGGGTAGTGTAGGGTACAGTAGGGTACAGTAGAGTAGGGTACAGTAGAGTAGGGTGGAGTAGTGTAGAGTAGGGTACAGTATAGTAGGGTACAGTAGAGTAGGGTACAGTAGAGTAGGGTGGAGTAGTGTATAGTAGGGTACAGTAGAGTAGGGTACAGTAGAGTAGGGTGGAGTAGTGTAGAGTAGTGTAGAGTAGGGTGGAGTAGAGTACAGTAGAGTAGGGTGGAGTAGGGTAGTTTAGAGTAGGGTGGAGTAGAGTAGTTTAGAGTAGGGTGGAGTAGGGTACGGTACAGTAGGGTACAGTAGGGTACAGTATAGTAGGGTACAGTAGGGTACAGTGGAGTAGGGTACAGTAGAGTAGAGTACAGTAGAGTAGGGTAGTGTAGAGTAGGGTGGAGTAGAGTACAGTAGAGTAGGGTGGAGTAGGGTAGTTTAGAGTAGGGTGGAGTAGGGTAGTTTAGAGTAGGGTGGAGTAGAGTACAGTAGAGTAGGGTGGAGTAGTGTGGTGTAGTGTACAGTAGAGTAGGGTACAGTAGAGTAGGGTGGAGTAGTGTACAGTAGGGTGGAGTAGGGTGGAGTAGAGTACACTACAGTAGGGTAGAGTAGAGTAGGGTGGAGTAGTGTAGGGTGGAGTAGTGTACAGTACATTAGGGTAGAGTAGGGATCAGTAGGGTACAGTAGGGTAGCGTGGTGTAGGGTAGGGTTCAGTAGGGTACGGTGCGGTAGGATCCAGTAGTGTGGTGCAGTAGAGTAGGGTAGAGTAGAGACGGGTAGAGTAGGGTGCAGTAGGGTACAGTAGAGTAGGGTACACTACAGTAGAGTATGGTAAAGTAGATTATGGTACAATAGGTACAATAGTGTAGGGCACAATAGGGTACAGTAGAGTAGAGTATGGTAGAGTGGGGTACAGTAGAGTAGGGTGGAGTAGTGTAGAATAGGGTACAGTAGAGTAGGGTGGAGTAGTGTAGGGTGGAGTAGAGTAGGGTGGAGTAGTGTATAGTAGAGTAGGGTGGAGTAGAGTACAGTAGGGTACAGTAGAGTAGGGTGGAGTAGGGTACAGTAGAGTAGGGTGGAGTAATGTACAGTAGAGTAGGGTGGAGTAGTGTAGAATAGGGTACAGTAGAGTAGGGTGGAGTAGGGTACAGTAGAGTAGGGTGGAGTAGGGTACAGTAGAGTAGGGTGGAGTAATGTACAGTAGAGTAGGGTGGAGTAGTGTAGAATAGGGTACAGTAGAGTAGGGTGGAGTAGAGTAGGGTGGAGTAGTGTACAGTAGAGTAGGGTGGAGTAGAGTACAGTAGGGTACAGTAGAGTAGGGTGGAGTAATGTACAGTAGAGTAGGGTGGAGTAGGGTACAGTAGAGTAGGGTGGAGTAGGGTACAGTAGAGTAGGGTGGAGTAGGGTACAGTAGAGTAGGGTGGAGTAGGGTACAGTATAGTAGGGTGGAGTAGGGTACAGTAGAGTAGGGTGGAGTAGGGTACAGTAGAGTAGAGTAGGGTACAGTATAGTAGGGTGGAGTAGGGTACAGTAGAGTAGGGTGGAGTAGGGTACAGTAGAGTAGGGTGGCGTAGTGTACAGTAGGGTACAGTAGGGTGGAGTAGTGTACAGTAGTGTGGAGTAGTGTAGAGTAGGGTGGAGTAGGGTACAGTAGGGTAGTGTAGAGTAGAGTAGGGTGGAGTAGAGTAGGGTGGAGTAGAGTAGGGTGGAGGAGTGTACAGTAGGGTAGGGTGCAGTAGTGTAGGGTAGAGTAGGGTGGAGTAGGGTACAGTAGGGTAGAGTAGGGTAGAGTACAGTAGAGTAGGGTGGAGTAGAGTAGGGTGGAGTAGTGTACAGTAGGGTACAGTAGGGTTGGGTGGAGTAGTGTAGGGTACAGTAGAGTAGGGTGGAGTAGAGTAGGGTACAGTAGAGTAGGATGGAGTAGAGTACAGTAGGGTACAGTAGAGTAGAGTGGAGTAGTGTACAGTAGAGTAGGGTGGAGTAGGGTACAGTAGAGTAGGGTGGAGTAGGGTACAGTAGAGTAGGGTGGAGTAGAGTACAGTAGAGTAGGGTGGAGTAGGGTACAGTAGAGTAGGGTGGAGTAGGGTAGGGTGGAGTAGTGTACAGTAGGGTGGAGTAGGGTGGAGTAGAGTACACTACAGTAGGGTAGAGTAGAGTAGGGTGGAGTAGTGTACAGTAGAGTAGGGTGGAGTAGAGTAGAGTGGAGTAGTGTACAGTGGAGTAGGGTGGAGTAGGGTAGTGTAGGGTACAGTAGGGTACAGTAGAGTAGGGTGGAGTAGTGTATAGTAGGGTACAGTAGAGTAGGGTACAGTAGAGTAGTGTAGAGTAGTGTAGAGTAGGGTGGAGTAGAGTACAGTAGAGTAGGGTGGAGTAGGGTAGTTTAGAGTAGGGTGGAGTAGAGTAGTTTAGAGTAGGGTGGAGTAGGGTACGGTACAGTAGGGTACAGTAGGGTACAGTATAGTAGGGTACAGTAGGGTACAGTGGAGTAGGGTACAGTAGAGTAGAGTACAGTAGAGTAGGGTAGTGTAGAGTAGGGTGGAGTAGAGTACAGTAGAGTAGGGTGGAGTAGGGTAGAGTAGGGTACAGTATAGTAGGGTACAGTAGAGTAGGGTACAGTAGAGTAGGGTGGAGTAGTGTATAGTAGGGTACAGTAGAGTAGGGTACAGTAGAGTAGTGTAGAGTAGTGTAGAGTAGGGTGGAGTAGAGTACAGTAGAGTAGGGTGGAGTAGGGTAGTTTAGAGTAGGGTGGAGTAGAGTAGTTTAGAGTAGGGTGGAGTAGGGTACGGTACAGTAGGGTACAGTAGGGTACAGTATAGTAGGGTACAGTAGGGTACAGTGGAGTAGGGTACAGTAGAGTAGAGTACAGTAGAGTAGGGTAGTGTAGAGTAGGGTGGAGTAGAGTACAGTAGAGTAGGGTGGAGTAGGGTAGTTTAGAGTAGGGTGGAGTAGAGTACAGTAGAGTAGGGTGGAGTAGTGTGGTGTAGTGTACAGTAGAGTAGCGTACAGTAGAGTAGGGTGGAGTAGTGTACAGTAGGGTGGAGTAGGGTGGAGTAGAGTACACTACAGTAGGGTAGAGTAGAGTAGGGTGGAGTAGTGTAGGGTGGAGTAGTGTACAGTACATTAGGGTAGAGTAGGGTGGAGTAGGGTACAGTAGAGTAGGGTACAGTAGAGTAGGGTGGAGTAGTGTACAGTAGAGTAGGGTGGAGTAGTGTACAGTAGGGTACAGTAGAGTAGGGTGGAGTAGGGTACAGTAGAGTAGGGTACAGTAGAGTAGGGTGGAGTAGTGTACAGTAGAGTAGGGTGGAGTAGGGTACAGTAGAGTAGGGTGGAGTAGGGTACAGTAGAGTAGGGTGGAGTAGTGTAGGGTACAGTAGAGTAGGGTGGAGTAGTGTACAGTAGAGTAGGGTGGAGTAGAGTAGGGTACAGTAGAGTAGGGTGGAGTAGGGTACAGTAGAGTAGGGTGGAGTAGAGTAGGGTACAGTAGAGTAGGGTGGAGTAGAGTACAGTAGGGTACAGTAGAGTATGGTGGAGTAGAGTAGGGTGGAGTAGGGTGGAGTAGGGTACAGTAGAGTAGGGTGGAGTAGGGTACAGTAGAGTTGGGTGGAGTAGTGTAGAGTAGGGTGGAGTAGGGTACAGTAGAGTAGGGTGGAGTAGGGTACAGTAGAGTAGGGTGGAGTAGGGTACAGTAGAGTAGGGTGGAGTAGAGTACAGTAGAGTAGGGTGGAGTAGGGTACAGTAGAGTAGGGTGGAGTAGTGTAGGGTACAGTAGAGTAGGGTGGAGTAGTGTACAGTAGAGTAGGGTGGAGTAGAGTAGGGTACAGTAGAGTAGGGTGGAGTAGGGTACAGTAGAGTAGGGTGGAGTAGAGTAGGGTACAGTAGAGTAGGGTGGAGTAGAGTACAGTAGGGTACAGTAGAGTATGGTGGAGTAGAGTAGGGTGGAGTAGGGTGGAGTAGGGTACAGTAGAGTAGGGTGGAGTAGGGTACAGTAGAGTAGGGTGGAGTAGGGTACAGTAGAGTAGGGTGGAGTAGGGTACAGTAGAGTAGGGTAGAGTAGGGTACAGTAAAGTAGGGTGGAGTAGGGTAGGGTGGAGTAATGTACAGTAGGGTGGAGTAGGGTGGAGTAGAGTACACTACAGTAGGGTAGAGTAGAGTAGGGTGGAGTAGTGTACAGTAGAGTAGGGTGGAGTAGTGTACAGTACAGTAGGGTACAGTAGAGTAGGGTGGAGTAGTGTACAGTAGAGTAGGGTGGAGTGGAGTACAGTAGAGTAGGGTACAGTAGAGTAGTGGGGAGTAGTGTATAGTAGGGTACAGTAGAGTAGGGTACAGTAGAGTAGGGTGGAGTAGTGTAGAGTAGTGTAGAGTAGGGTGGAGTAGAGTACAGTAGAGTAGGGTGGAGTAGAGTACAGTAGAGTAGGGTGGAGTAGGGTAGTTTAGAGTAGGGTGGAGTAGGGTAGTTTAGAGTAGGGTGGAGTAGGGTAGTTTAGAGTAGGGTGGAGTAGGGTAGTTTAGAGTAGGGTGGAGTAGAGTAGTTTAGAGTAGGGTGGAGTAGGGTACGGTACAGTAGGGTACAGTATAGTAGGGTACAGTAGGGTACAGTGGAGTAGGGTACAGTAGAGTAGAGTACAGTAGAGTAGGGTAGTGTAGAGTAGGGTGGAGTAGAGTACAGTAGAGTAGGGTGGAGTAGGGTAGTTTAGAGTAGGGTGGAGTAGGGTAGTTTAGAGTAGGGTGGAGTAGAGTACAGTAGAGTAGGGTGGAGTAGTGTGGTGTAGTGTACAGTAGAGTAGGGTACAGTAGAGTAGGGTGGAGTAGTGTACAGTAGGGTGGAGTAGGGTGGAGTAGAGTACACTACAGTAGGGTAGAGTAGAGTAGGGTGGAGTAGTGTAGGGTGGAGTAGTGTACAGTACATTAGGGTAGAGTAGGGTGGAGTAGGGTACAGTAGAGTAGGGTACAGTAGAGTAGGGTGGAGTAGTGTACAGTAGAGTAGGGTGGAGTAGTGTACAGTAGGGTACAGTAGAGTAGGGTGGAGTAGGGTACAGTAGAGTAGGGTACAGTAGAGTAGGGTGGAGTAGTGTACAGTAGAGTAGGGTGGAGTAGGGTACAGTAGAGTAGGGTGGAGTAGGGTACAGTAGAGTAGGGTGGAGTAGTGTAGGGTACAGTAGAGTAGGGTGGAGTAGTGTACAGTAGAGTAGGGTGGAGTAGAGTAGGGTACAGTAGAGTAGGGTGGAGTAGGGTACAGTAGAGTAGGGTGGAGTAGAGTAGGGTACAGTAGAGTAGGGTGGAGTAGAGTACAGTATGGTGGAGTAGAGTAGGGTGGAGTAGGGTGGAGTAGGGTACAGTAGAGTAGGGTGGAGTAGGGTACAGTAGAGTTGGGTGGAGTAGTGTAGAGTAGGGTACAGTAGAGTAGGGTGGAGTAGGGTACAGTAGAGTAGGGTGGAGTAGGGTACAGTAGAGTAGGGTGGAGTAGGGTACAGTAGAGTAGGGTGGAGTAGTGTACAGTAGAGTTTGGTGGAGTAGTGTAGAGTAGGGTACAGTAGAGTAGGGTGGAGTAGGGTACAGTAGAGTAGGGTGGAGTAGGGTACAGTAGAGTAGGGTGGAGTAGGGTACAGTAGAGTAGGGTGGAGTAGTGTACAGTAGGGTACAGTAGAGTAGGGTGGAGTAGTGTACAGTAGAGTAGGGTGGAGTAGAGTAGGGTGGAGTATTGTACAGTAGAGTAGGGTGGAGTAGTGTAGAGGAGGGTAGGGTGGAGTAGGGTACAGTAGAGTATGGTGGAGTAGGGTAGTGTAGAGTAGGGTGGAGTAGAGTACAGTAGAGTAGGGTGGAGTAGAGTAGGGTACAGTAGAGTAGGGTGGAGTAGAGTAGGGTGGAGTATTGTATAGTATAGTAGGGTGGAGTAGGGTACAGTAGAGTAGGGTGGAGTAGGGTACAGTAGAGTAGGGTGGAGTAGGGTACAGTAGAGTAGGGTGGAGTAGGGTACAGTAGAGTAGGGTGTAGTAGTGTACAGTAGGGTACAGTAGAGTAGGGTGGAGTAGTGTACAGTAGAGTAGGGTGGAGTAGAGTAGGGTGGAGTATTGTACAGTAGAGTAGGGTGGAGTAGTGTAGAGGAGGGTAGGGTGGAGTAGGGTACAGTAGAGTATGGTGGAGTAGGGTAGTGTAGAGTACAGTAGAGTAGGGTGGAGTAGTGTAGAGGAGGGTAGGGTGGAGTAGGGTACAGTAGAGTATGGTGGAGTAGGGTAGTGTAGAGTAGGGTGGAGTAGAGTACAGTAGAGTAGGGTGGAGTAGGGTGGAGTAGAGTAGAGTAGGGTGGAGTAGTGTACAGTAGAGTAGGGTGGAGTAGTGTACAGTAGGGTACAGTAGAGTAGGGTGGAGTAGGGTACAGTAGAGTATTGTACAGTAGAGTAGGGTGGAGTAGTGTACAGTAGAGTAGGGTGGAGTAGTGTACAGTAGGGTACAGTAGAGTAGGGTGGAGTAGGGTACAGTAGAGTATTGTACAGTAGAGTAGGGTGGAGTAGGGTACAGTAGAGTAGGGTGGAGTATGGTACAGTAGAGTAGGGTGGAGTAGGGTACAGTAGAGTAGGGTGGAGTAGTGTAGGGTACAGTAGAGTAGGGTGGAGTAGTGTAGGGTACAGTAGAGTAGGGTGGAGTAGGGTACAGTAGAGTAGGGTGGAGTAGAGTAGGGTACAGTAGAGTAGGGTGGAGTAGTGTAGGGTACAGTAGAGTAGGGTGGAGTAGAGTAGGGTACAGTAGAGTAGGGTGGAGTAGGGTACAGTAGAGTAGGGTGGAGTAGAGTAGGGTACAGTAGAGTATGGTGGAGTAGTGTAGTGTAGGGTACAGTAGAGTAGTGTGGAGTAGGGTACAGTAGAGTAGGGTGGAGTAGGGTACAGTAGAGTTGGGTGGAGTAGTGTAGAGTAGGGTACAGTAGAGTATGGTGGAGTAGGGTAGTGTAGAGTAGGGTGGAGTAGAGTACAGTAGAGTAGGGTGGAGTAGGGTGGAGTAGAGTAGAGTAGGGTGGAGCAGTGTACAGTAGAGTAGGGTGGAGTAGTGTACAGTAGGGTACAGTAGAGTAGGGTACAGTAGAGTATTGTACAGTAGAGTAGGGTGGAGTAGTGTACAGTAGAGTAGGGTGGAGTATGGTACAGTAGAGTAGGGTGGAGTAGGGTACAGTAGAGTAGGGTGGAGTAGAGTAGTGTAGGGTACAGTAGAGTAGTGTGGAGTAGGGTACAGTAGAGTAGGGTGGAGTAGGGTACAGTAGAGTATGGTGGAGTAGTGTAGTGTAGGGTACAGTAGAGTAGTGTGGAGTAGGGTACAGTAGAGTAGGGTGGAGTAGGGTACAGTAGGGTACAGTAGAGTAGGGTGGAGTAGGGTACAGTAGAGTAGGGTGGAGTAGTGTACAGTAGGGTACAGTAGAGTAGGGTGGAGTAGGGTACAGTAGGGTACAGTAGAGTAGGGTGGAGTAGTGTACAGTAGAGTAGGGTGGAGTAGTGTACAGTAGGGTACAGTAGAGTAGGGTGGAGTAGTGTACAGTAGAGTAGGGTGGAGTAGTGTACAGTAGGGTACAGTAGAGTAGGGTGGAGTAGTGTACAGTAGAGTAGGGTGGAGTAGAGTAGGGTGGAGTAGTGTAGAGGAGGGTGGAGTAGAGTAGAGTAGGGTGGAGTAGTGTACAGTAGAGTAAGGTGGAGTAGTGTACAGTAGGGTACAGTAGAGTAGGGTGGAGTAGGGTACAGTAGAGTATTGTACAGTAGAGTAGGGTGGAGTAGGGTACAGTAGAGTAGGGTGGAGTAGAGTAGGGTACAGTAGAGTAGGGTGGAGTAGTGTAGGGTACAGTAGAGTAGGGTGGAGTAGAGTAGGGTACAGTAGAGTAGGGTGGAGTAGAGTAGTGTAGGGTACAGTAGAGTAGTGTGGAGTAGGGTACAGTAGAGTAGGGTGGAGTAGGGTACAGTAGAGTTGGGTGGAGTAGTGTACAGTAGGGTACAGTAGAGTAGGGTGGAGTAGGGTACAGTAGAGTAGGGTGGAGTAGTGTACAGTAGGGTACAGTAGAGTAGGGTGGAGTAGGGTACAGTAGAGTAGGGTGGAGTAGGGTACAGTAGAGTAGGGTGGAGTAGGGTACAGTAGAGTAGGGTGGAGTAGTGTACAGTAGGGTACAGTAGAGTAGTGTGGAGTAGGGTACAGTAGAGTTGGGTGGAGTAGTGTAGTGTAGGGTACAGTAGAGTAGGGTGGAGTAGGGTACAGTAGAGTAGGGTGGAGTAGGGTACAGTAGAGTTGGGTGGAGTAGTGTCGAGTAGGGTACAGTAGAGTAGGGTGGAGTAGGGTACAGTAGAGTAGGGTGGAGTAGGGTACAGTAGAGTAGGGTGGAGTAGGGTACAGTAGAGTAGGGTGGAGTAGTGTACAGTAGAGTAGGGTGGAGTAGGGTAGTTTAGAGTAGGGTGGAGTAGGGTACAATAGAGTAGGGTGGAGTAGGGTACAGTAGAGTAGGGTGGAGTAGTGTACAGTAGGGTACAGTAGAGTAGGGTGGAGTAGTGTAGTGTAGGGTACAGTAGAGTAGTGTGGAGTAGGGTACAGTAGAGTAGGGTGGAGTAGGGTACAGTAGAGTAGGGTGGAGTAGGGTACAGTAGAGTAGGGTGGAGTAGTGTACAGTAGAGTAGGGTGGAGTAGAGTAGGGTGGAGTATTGTACAGTAGAGTAGGGTGGAGTAGTGTAGAGGAGGGTAGGGTGGAGTAGGGTACAGTAGAGTAGGGTGGAGTAGAGTACAGTAGAGTAGGGTGGAGTAGTGTACAGTAGGGTACAGTAGAGTAGGGTGGAGTAGTGTACAGTAGAGTAGGGTGGAGTAGTGTACAGTAGGGTACAGTAGAGTAGGGTGGAGTAGTGTACAGTAGAGTAGGGTGGAGTAGAGTAGGGTGGAGTAGTGTAGAGGAGGGTGGAGTAGAGTAGAGTAGGGTGGAGTAGTGTACAGTAGAGTAAGGTGGAGTAGTGTACAGTAGGGTACAGTAGAGTAGGGTGGAGTAGGGTACAGTAGAGTATTGTACAGTAGAGTAGGGTGGAGTAGGGTACAGTAGAGTAGGGTGGAGTAGAGTAGGGTACAGTAGAGTAGGGTGGAGTAGTGTAGGGTACAGTAGAGTAGGGTGGAGTAGAGTAGGGTACAGTAGAGTAGGGTGGAGTAGAGTAGTGTAGGGTACAGTAGAGTAGTGTGGAGTAGGGTACAGTAGAGTAGGGTGGAGTAGGGTACAGTAGAGTTGGGTGGAGTAGTGTACAGTAGGGTACAGTAGAGTAGGGTGGAGTAGGGTACAGTAGAGTAGGGTGGAGTAGTGTACAGTAGGGTACAGTAGAGTAGGGTGGAGTAGGGTACAGTAGAGTAGGGTGGAGTAGGGTACAGTAGAGTAGGGTGGAGTAGGGTACAGTAGAGTAGGGTGGAGTAGTGTACAGTAGGGTACAGTAGAGTAGTGTGGAGTAGGGTACAGTAGAGTTGGGTGGAGTAGTGTAGTGTAGGGTACAGTAGAGTAGGGTGGAGTAGGGTACAGTAGAGTAGGGTGGAGTAGGGTACAGTAGAGTTGGGTGGAGTAGTGTCGAGTAGGGTACAGTAGAGTAGGGTGGAGTAGGGTACAGTAGAGTAGGGTGGAGTAGGGTACAGTAGAGTAGGGTGGAGTAGGGTACAGTAGAGTAGGGTGGAGTAGTGTACAGTAGAGTAGGGTGGAGTAGGGTAGTTTAGAGTAGGGTGGAGTAGGGTACAATAGAGTAGGGTGGAGTAGGGTACAGTAGAGTAGGGTGGAGTAGTGTACAGTAGGGTACAGTAGAGTAGGGTGGAGTAGTGTAGTGTAGGGTACAGTAGAGTAGTGTGGAGTAGGGTACAGTAGAGTAGGGTGGAGTAGGGTACAGTAGAGTAGGGTGGAGTAGGGTACAGTAGAGTAGGGTGGAGTAGGGTACAGTAGAGTTGGGTGGAGTAGTGTACAGTAGGGTACAGTAGAGTAGGGTGGAGTAGTGTACAGTAGAGTAGGGTGGAGTAGAGTAGGGTGGAGTATTGTACAGTAGAGTAGGGTGGAGTAGTGTAGAGGAGGGTAGGGTGGAGTAGGGTACAGTAGAGTAGGGTGGAGTAGAGTACAGTAGAGTAGGGTGGAGTAGGGTGGAGTAGGGTGGAGTAGAGTAGGGTGGAGTAGTGTAGAGGAGGGTAGGGTGGAGTAGGGTACAGTAGAGTAGGGTGGAGTAGAGTACAGTAGAGTAGGGTGGAGTAGGGTGGAGTAGAGTAGAGTAGGGTGGAGTAGTGTATAGTAGGGTACAGTAGACTAGGGTACAGTAGAGTAGGGTGGACTAGTGTACAGTAGGGTAGGGACCAGTAGAGTAGGGTACAGTAGAGTATGGTACAGTATAGTAGGGTGGAGTAGTGTACAGTAGGGTGGAGTATATTAGGGTACAGTAGAGTAGGGTCGAGTAGAGTAGGGTGGGGTAGTGTAGAGTAGGGTACAGTAGAGTAGGGTACAGTAGAGTAGGGTACAGTAGAGAATGTATCCTCAATGTACCAACTTTTAGAAGTAATATATAGTGTTGTTGTGGCTGACATAAAGAAGCATTACCTTGCTGTAGATCCACATCATTTCAGATGTTCCCTGAGGTAACAAACAATGGAAGAAAAATGTTTTAAAAAGAACATTATTGGATTCAAAATTATTTTGACATATGGAACATTTTCTTCTTGTAATTTTTCTCGTAACTGAATTAGTAGGTTGCCGGGAGTTATTCCTGCTCAAATCACATAGTTAGGAGGAAAAACTCCTAGCCCCAATTAAAACAGCTGAAGTTTGATTTTAGAACTTACCCTGAAGCCGTCATCTTTAGTTGTTTGCACCTCCATGCATTGGGATGGGTCTGATTTGAAAGTAGAACATTTACAGGTCTCTGGAATCTTGCTATCCCAGTCTCTGTAACTCATTATTCCACAACACTTAGCCTGCAACAGCAGACACAGTTGTCAGTGAACACAAGGTGAGAAACCGTGAACACAAGATGAGAAACCGTGAACACAAGATGAGAAACTGTGAACACAAGGTGAGAAACCGTGAACACAGGGTGAGAAACTGTGTAAAATGCACAGTACATTGCTAGTCTGACGAATTGATCATGACAGATTAAAGACTTCTATATGAATCGGGTTGTAAAATTCTGGTAACTTTTCCAAAATTCACAGGTTTCCAGAAATCCTGGCTGGAAGATTCCCAGATTACGAAGGGAATAAGCAGGGAATCCTGAATCCTCCAACCAGGATTTCAGGAAAACCTGGGAATTTAGGGAAAGATATTCAAATTTTGCAACCTATTTATGAATATTAATAATTGTGGACAATATGTAGACTTCTACAGTACTTCTGCTTGTAGAGCCATGATCGTTTGTCGGTGCTCTTCATCAGCCATCATTGCTGATGTAGCTGCAGGGAGGTTTTCTTTAATCATTTGCATGGCCTTTAAATTATGAGAAGAAAAAAAACGTTTTCAGAGGATTCAACAATTTTAAGATGCCTTTTTTATTTTATTTAAAGTGTTAATTAAGCCACAAAGTAAAGGTACAAAATATTGACTGGGAAAAAATATATATCAATAGCTTGTGTCTACAGAACGTTCAAACCCTTCTGTTTAACAGCTTAGTTTAAGATAAACAGTGTAAGTGATTGATATCGACTTAAAAGCGATGCATTTTCTTACAAAGTCTAATGCGACTATTGACAAATTAAGAAATTTTTTTTCACAGGACTTTTAAATATCTAAAGAAAAAGTTTACCTCAGGCATTGAACGAGCCACGTTAAATCCAACAATAAGAAAGACGATTATTCCAAAGCCCATTATTCCAACGAACTGAAAACAAAATACAAATTTTTGGGAAACCAACAATTACTAAATCATACATAATGATACAGTTTTGTTTTTAATTCATTGCTTTAAAATGTTATTATATTATATTTTGCATATAATGTTACCATGCAACCATATTATCGTCTCTCGCAGGAAAAGTTGAATTTTGTATTTGTATTTTAGAAACACTATATGGTTAATAATGATTATTAATAATGTGATGTTTTGTACTGGCTTGTACTGTGTGAATGAGTTTCAAGTATTTACCACTTTCAGTAACGCAATGTTCTCTTTGTATGCACCACATGCTCCAAGTAAAGAGAGTAGCACAGAAACAACTGCAGTTGATACAATCCATGCCAAGCCAGTTGACTCTCCTTGGTCAAGCTGGGGGAAAAAAAGGATCAAAAGCATTGTCACTGGGGCTGAATCACAGAACTAAGTTTTACCATTGTCGTTTTGTGTTGTTAATTAGTAGGATAATTTTCACCTCTTTATCGTGTGGTGCTGCGGTCGTTCCCAAAACCAATAGGACACAACCTGCAATCTAAACACCGGGGAAAACCGTGTCACAATTTTTAGAATGCATGAACCAATGCATAAAGAAGAGTTAGAAACAAAGATAACAGAAGTAGTCAAACAACAGAGCTAAAATGAAGAACTACTTTATAAAAAATAAAAAATAAATTAAGAGGTTGAAAGACAAACAGGCAGAAATATCTATGAATAAACCAACAACAGGTACACTTAATGAACCCCCCCCAAAAAATGGAGGTTATCTCATCTTAATATTGCTTACCCCTAACAACATGTTGAATCCAAAGAACAGCTGTTTCAGACATCTGTTGACCTGTGCCATTGTGAACAGAATCAAAAAGCAAAAGAGGCTGTTAAAAACGATGCTGGGCACACAGAGTATCCACTAGCTTGGTTATGTATCCCCTATTCTCAAGTCAGGCTGTTTCAACAGCACACACCGCTTTAATAATACCACTGTGTGTGAGGAGGGCGGTCTTTCATCTGTGCATCTACGGTAAATGATGTTTAAAACAGGCAGGGTTTCTAAAAGGCACTTCCTGTGACGGTCGTTGACATGATTACTTAGTAGGTCAGGGCAGGGCAGGATTTGGGCCGGCTGGTTGTCAATGGGGGAAAATGACAAACTTGTCGTCCCTTGTTGGTACTTATCCTCTAAATCTCAATACATTAGCTATCTTGAAGACCGTTTCTTTACTAGCTGAATATGTCTTCACTACATGACCATGAAAGTGACAAACTGACACATCCATATTTGTCATAAACAACTTTATTACAAAGGAAGTGCTGTACTGCAGTGTATAGTACTGAATGCGATGACATGGTTCTACATAGCTAGCTCGGCAGCCATGCTAAGCTAACGTGGTCAGGTGTTTCTATGGGAACCACCCCTTAATGCGTATCTTCTTATATGGACTCTCTTTGAGGTTATGTTCATCCAATCACATTGTCCAATCATAACTGCCCGTTTCCACTTACCAAATTGGCTGTGTCATAGAAACATAGGACTTATCAGAAATTACTATGACAGAATTACAACAAGCAGTAATGATTTATATAATATAATTTCATTTAACTCTGAGCTAGTTGTTTACTGGCATGATACATGTTGTTTGCGAGGGTGAAAAACCTTTCACCGTGTTGGACAGATACTCATAATGCCGTATTCATTCACCATTGTGATACCACACTTATGCACTCACTATTAAACTTGCAGTTCATCTTTTTTTTAATGCACTTCAAAAACAAGGTACAATAGTTAGATCTGAGGGGAACAACTGGCATTTATCATGTACAGAAAACCACAGAAAACCCAGACTTTAACCACTGATGCACATTCTCAAACAGTGCAACAGAGGCTGGCTCCCACAAGTGGCAATGCAACACTTTAAAATAGCATTTTTCATTTGAGTGCATTTATTGTGTAATAAAAAACAAAAACATTTCAGGCACTGGAATTTAGACGTGTTGATTTCCACTGTAGCTTGTGTTCCAAATAAAAGACCAGCAGTAGGATAATAGTTTGGAAAATATATATAAATAATCTTCTCCTCCTCATGCAGAGGATGGTTATCTGTGGTGTTGACGCTGAGGTCAGGTGAGAGCTAGAGGACTGAGTTGGTACTTGACTCTGTCGAGGCTGTCGTTGAGCGGTGGCTCTGTGGACCGAAGCTGGAGGGCCAGCAGTACCAGAGACATCACGATGGCAGCAATCTGGAATACAGTGGAACAGATCAAGTTGAAATGTTCCCGTTTATTTACAATGTATAACACGTTAAAATAAAAATAACAAAACATAATATAACATATAGAAATTTGCACAGAATAATGTGCTTTTTATTCACTCATATCCACAACAATAAGTCCACATTGTGGTATTGAACCATAGTTGTGCTAAATGCTACACTTGTCTTGCATCTAAAGACATAACACCTGGGGGAGGTAATAGTAGCTTCACAATAAAACATTAATCAACATTAAACATTAAAACAATAACAGTAGCATCACAATAAAACATGAATCAACATTAAACATTAAAACAATAACAGTAGCATCACAATAAAACATGAATCAACATTAAACATTAAAACAATAACAGTAGCTTCACAATAAAACATGAATCAACATTAAACATTAAAACAATAACAGTAGCTTCACAATAAAACATGAATCAACATTAAACATTAAAACAATAACAGTAGCATCACAATAAAACATGAATCAACATTAAACATTAAAACAATAACAGTAGCATCACAATAAAACATGAATCAACATTAAACATTAAAACAATAACAGTAGCATCACAATAAAACATGAATCAACATGAAACATTAAAACAATAACAGTAGCATCACAATAAAACATTAATCAACATTAAACATGAAAACAATAACAGTAGCATCACAATAAAACATGAATCAACATTAAACATTAAAACAATAACAGAAGCATCAAAATAAAACATGAATCAAAATTAAACATTTAAAACAATAACAGCAGTAGGTTTAAAATAAAACATGAATCAACATTAAGCAATACAAATCAGTGGTCATACCATAGTGGTGGCAAATGTAGAGATGAATCCGATCATGATCTGAATCAGGAGGATCATGTGTCTCTTCAGGATGGGACCACAAGGCTGGAACAGATAAAGATGGCATTGTAACAGCCATATAATTAGATAATAGAACTCATTATTACAATTACATATTAGTAATTGAATAGTATCTCTGTGGTAACAGCTCTCTTAATTCTTTTGTGGTTTATCATGTAACTTTGGAGTCAGTTTAGTCCAATGCTAGCTAGCTTTCACTGAAAATTGTTGCATCAAAATAAAATAGAAAAAACTTTCAGATACAGTGGGGGAAAACAGTATTTAGTCAGCCACCAATTGTGCAAGTTCTCCCACTTAAAAAGATGAGAGAGGCCTGTAATTTTCATCATAGGTACACGTCAACTATGACAGACAAAATGAGAAAAAAAATCCAGAAAATCACATTGTAGGATTTTTCATGAATTTATTTGCAAATTATGGTGGAAAATAAGTATTTGGTCAATAACAAAAGTTTCCCAATACTTTGTTATATACCCTTTGTTGGCAATGACACAGGTCAAACGTTTTCTGTAAGTCTTCACAAGGTTTTCACACACTGTTGCTGGTATTTTGGCCCATTCCTCCATGCAGATCTCCTCTAGAGCAGTGATGTTTTTTGGGCTGTCGCTGGGCAACACGGACTTTCAACTCCCTCCAAAGATTTTCTATGGGGTTGAGATCTGGAGACTGGCTAGGCCACTCCAGGACCTTGAAATGCTTCTTACGAAGCCACTCCTTCGTTTCCCGGGCGGTGTGTTTGGGATCATTGTCATGCTGAAAGACCCAGCCACGTTTCATCTTCAATGCCCTTGCTGATGGAAGGAAGTTTTCACTCAAAATCTCACGATACATGGCCCCATTCATTCTTTCCTTTACACGGATCAGTCGTCCTGGTCCCTTTGCAGAAAAACAGCCCCAAAGCATGATGTTTCCACCCCCATGCTTCACAGTAGGTATGGTGTTCTTTGGATGCAACTCAGCATTCTTTGTCCTCCAAACACGACGAGTTGAGTTTTTACCAAAAAGTTCTATTTTGGTTTCATCTGACCATATGACATTCTCCCAATCATCTTCTGGATCATCCAAATGCACTCTAGCAAACTTCAGACGGGTACTGGCTTAAGCAGGGGGACACGTCTGGCACTGCAGGATTTGAGTCCCTGGCGGCGTAGTGTATTACTGATGGTAGGCTTTGTGACTTTGGTCCCAGCTCTCTGCAGGTCATTCACTAGGTCCCCCCGTGTGGTTCTGGGATTTTTGCTCACCATTCTTGTGATCATTTTGACCCCACGGGGTGAGATCTTGCGTTGAGCCCCAGATCGAGGGAGATTATTAGTGGTCTTGTATGTCTTCCATTTCCTAATAATTGCTCCCACAGTTGATTTCTTCAAACCAAGCTGCTTACCTATTGCAGATTCAGTCTTCCCAGCCTGGTGCAGGTCTACAATTTTGTTTCTGGTGTCCTTTGACAGCTCTTTGGTCTTGGCCATAGTGGAGTTTGGAGTGTGACTGTTTGAGGTTGTGGACAGGTGTCTTTTATACTTATTTTCCACCATAATTTGCAAATAAATTCATTAAAAATCCTACAATGTGATTTTCTGGATTTTTTTTCTCAATTTGTCTGTCATAGTTGACGTGTACCTATGATGAAAATTACAGGCCTCTCTCATCTTTTTAAGTGGGAGAACTTGCAATATTGGTGGCTGACTAAATACTTTTGTTCCCCACTGTAAGATTGCTTTACCTTGCTGTACACCCAGCGCTCCTGGGACACTGAAGTTGTAGTTTGTCCATGTGTGTTATTGTTCTGGCAGTCTGGCTTCAGAAAAACACGGAGACAGATAAACGGGATCAAATTTCTTTATAGGTCACCACAAGCCTCTGTAATGTTTCAAGTCTGTTTAAAGCTACAATCCTTAGTTGCTACATCCAGTTTTGGACTTATACATGTATTATACAGTTGAAGTCGGAAGTTTACATATACCTTAGCCAAATACATTTGAACTCAGTTTTTCACAATTCCTCACATTTAATCCTAGTAAAAAATTCCCTGTCTTAGGTCAGTTAGGATCACCACTTTATTTTAAGAATGTGAAATATCAGACTAATAGTAGAGAGAATTATTTATTTCAGCTTTTTATTTCTTTCATTATATTCCCAGTGGGTCAGAAGTTGACATACACTCAATTAGTATTTGGTAGCATTGCCTTTAAATTGTTTAACTTGGGTCAAATGTTTTGGGTAGCCTTCCTCATGATGCCATCTATTTTGTGAAGTGCACCAGTCCCTCCTGCTGCAAAGCACCCCCACAGCATGATGCTGCCACCCCTGTGCTTCACGGTTGGGATGGTGTTCTTCGACATGCAAGCTTCCCCCTTTTTCCTCCAAACATAATGATGGTCATTGTGGCCAAACAGTTCTATTTTTGTTTCATCAGACCAGAGGACATTTCTCCAAAAAGTACAATCTTTGTCCCCATGTACAGTTGCAAACCGTAGTCTGTCTTTTTTTATGGCGGTTTTGGAGCAGTGGCTTCTTCCTTGCTGAGCGGCCTTTCGGGTTATGTCGATATAGGACTCGTTTTACTGTGGATATAGATACTTTTGTACCTGTTTCCTCCAGCATCTTCACAAGGTCCATTGCTGTTATTCTGGGATTGATTTTCACTTTTTGCACCAAAATACGTTCAACTCTAGGAGACAGAACGCATCTCCTTCCTGAGCGGTATGATGGCTGCGTGGTCCCATACTTGCGTACTATTGTTTTTACAGATGAACGTGGTACCTTCAGGCGTTTGGAAATTGCTTCCAAGGATGAACCAGACTTGTGGAGGTCTTGGATGATTTATTTTGATTTTCCTATGATGTCAAGCAAAGAGGTACTGAGTTTGAAGGTAGGCCTTGAAATACATCCATAGGTACACCTCCAATTGATTCAAATGATGTCAATTAGCCTATCAGAAGCTTCTAAAGCCATGACATCATTTTCTGGAATTTTCCAAGCTGTTTAAAGGCACAGTCAACTTAGTGTATGTAAACTTCTGACCCACTGGAATTGTGATAAAGTTAATTATAAGTTAAATAATCTGTCTGTAAACAATTGTTGGAAAAATTACTTGTGTCATGCACAAGGAAGATGTCCTAACCGACTTGCCAAAACTATAGTTTGTTAACAAGAAATTTGTGGAGTGGTTGAAAAACAAGTTTTAATGACTCCAACCTAAGTGTACGTAAACTTCCGACTTCAACTGTATATACCCATTGATTCTTAAACAATATAACTTATAAATGGCTCATGAGCTTAGTTCAACTGTCGTACCTCATCAGAACCCCAAATATAAGCTTGTTTTACTCCAATGTTTGTAGACAAACACTGTATAGCCTCAAAACTATAATGTTGATATCATGGATGGTCAGTCTTTGCCTCTATAGCTCTGTCTATGAATTGGAGAGGGGTTACATTTCTCCAGACCCATCCCTCAGCTGTTTATCATTTAAATGACTAAAGGCTGGCCCCAAGGCTATCTTATGTCTCCATTTCAATTTCATCTTTTGTTTTTCTCGATCCGTTGGCTGCTGCTGTTAGTCATCTCTGTGCATCTAAAATGTCTTCAATGTTAAGACGGCCTTAGCTCTACTTGTCCATCTCCTGACAGTAAGGTAACTGTAGGTGAGCTCACCATGGTGTTCTGTAGGCCTGGATTTACAGTCTCACAACCACCGTCGACTGAGTCATCTGGAGGAGGTAGAGGACAGTAGCAGGAGAGCGGAATGTGACAACCCCAGTCTGAGTGGCCACGCAGTCCACAGCATTGATCCTAATGGACAAAAAAACATAAACAAACCAACCAAAAAAAGAACACTAATCTCCAAATATCAACATTTGTTCAATTGTACAACAACAAACACAATTAGTCGCGTCCCGAGTGGCGCAGCGGTCTAAGGCACTGCATCGCTGTGCTTGAGGCGTCACTACAGACCCGGGTTCGATCCCAGGCTGTGTCACAGCTGGCCGTGACCGGCGGCACACAATTGGCCCAGCGTCAGGGGAGGGTTTGGCCGGCCGGGATTTCCTTGTCCCATCGTGCTCTAGCGACTCCTTGTGGCGGGCCTGGGCGCCTGCAAGCTGACTTCGGTCGCCAGTTGGACGGTGTTTCCTCCGACACATTGGTGCGGCTGGCTTGCGGGTTAAGCGAGCAGTGTGTCAAGAAGCAGTGCGGCTTGGCAGGGCCGCGTTTCGGAGGACGCATGGCTCTCGACCTTCGCCTCTCCCGGGTCCGTAGGGGAGTTGCAGCGAAAAAAATGGTCCGCTCTGTATGTTTTTGCCAACTATTCTGGCTACCATTGTCAAGAAATGGATTAATGGCAATTATGATGGTGTTAAAGTTAATACAGATCTGGCAATGCTAACAAAATTCAGACAAGTTGGCTGAAGCTAATACAGATCTGAAGCCAGATTGATTGATTGATTGATTGATTGATCATTACTGATGCCTGGAGTTTGTTCAGCTCCCTCTGAAACTGTGGTTCAGTATCGTGAAGAGGAGTCACAGAGTGAAACCTTCTGTCCAGAATCTCCTCCATCTAAAGGAATAAATAACACGTTATTATAACATCACTCACTGTTTATTAACATTACAACAGTTTGTATTGTTAACTCAATTACATTTTTTGGGAAGGAAGTGGGTACCTTTGGTTGGGCACGAACCATCGGCACAGTGATTATTACGATGGCTATGAATTCACAGGTCATGAAAACAACATACTGTAGAAAGAGAGAGATTTTATATATATTTATATATTTAGAGAGAGAGATATAGAGACAGAGACAGACAGAGACAGGTTAACGACATGCACATTTCCCCCCAAAAAACCTGTCCTAATCATTTATTATAGTTTGTCTAGATTTGATTTGAAAACTATCAGATGAATTTGAATAGTAACACAAATCAATCCTATAACTCTGAGCTATGAGACTAAGCTGTTAGAAACCAGGGTTGTTGTCAATTCCATTTCAATTCCAGTCAATTTAGAAATTAAACCAAATTCCAATTCCAAAATCAACATTTTCCTCATTAAAAAGCATTGAAAAGACAGAATTCTAATTTAATTGTACATCCTGAATTGAATGGAATTTAAATGGAATTGAGCCCAATCCTGTTAGGCTGCATTTACACAGGTAGCCCACTTCTGAACTTTTTGCCACTAATTGGTATTTTGACCAATCAGATCTGTTTTTTTGCCACTAATTGGGCAAATGATCAGAGTTGGGCTGCCTGTGTGAACGGAGCCTTAGAGACACTTACCAGGATCAGAAGTATTCTCTTGTCTTTGTAGGCAGCGTAGCCTCCCAGGATGGAGAAAAGTACAGTGATGGGTCCAAACACATTTAGTACGTACATCTCATGGAGGGTACTCCGATGGTCAAACTGCACTCACACAAATAATAAAGGTCAATGAAAAAACAATAAAGGTCAATTACACTGCCTTCGGAAAGTATTCAGACCCCTTGACTTTTTTCCACATTTTGTTACATTACAGCCTTATTCTAAAATGGATTAAATAAAACAATTTTCTCAGCAATCTAAACACAACCCGTAATGACAAAGTGAAAACAGGTTTTTAGAATTTTTTGGAGAAAAAAAACAACATCTTATTTACGTAAGTATTCAGACCCTTTGCTATGAGACTCGAAATTGAGCTCAGGTGCATCCTGTTTCCATTGATCATCCTTGAGATGTTTCTACAACTTGATTGGAGTCCACCTGTGGTAAATTCAATTGATTGGACATGATTTGGAAAGGCACACACCTGTCTATATAAGGTCCCACAGTTGACAGTGCATGTCAGAGCAAAAACCAAGCCATGAGGTCGAAGGAATTGTCCGTAGAGCTTCGAGACAGGATTGTGTCGAGGCACAGATCTGGGGAAGGGTACCAAAACATTTCTGCAGCATTGAAGGTCCTCAAAAACACAGTGATCTCCATTCTTAAATGGAAGAAGTTTGGAACCACCTAGACTCTTCCTAGAGCTGGCCGCCCGGCCAAACTGAGCAATCGGGGGAGAACGGCCTTGGTCAGGGAGGTAACCAAGAACCCGATGGTCACTCTGACAGAGCTCTAGAGTTCCTCTGTAGAGATGGAAGGACAACCATCTCTGCAGCACTCCACCAATTAGGCCTTTATGGTAGAGTGGCCAGACGGAAACCACTACTCAGTAAAAGGCACATGACAGCCCACTTGGAGTTTGCCAAAAGGCACCTAAAGACTCTCAGGCCATGAGAAACAAGATTCTCTGGTCTGATGAAACCAAGATTGAACTCTTTGGCCTGAATACCAAGCGTCACATTTGGAGGAAACCTGGCACCATCCCTACGGTGAAGCATGGTGGTGGCAGCATCATGCTGTGGGGATGTTTTTCAGCGGCAGGGACTGGGAGACTAGTCAGGATCGAGGCAAAGATGAACGGAGCAAAGTACAGAGAGATCCTTGATGAAAACCTGTTTCAGAGCGCTCACGACCTCCGACTGGAGCGAAGGTTCACCTTCCAGCAGGACAACGACCCTAAGCACACAGCTAAGACAACGCAGGATTGGCTTCAGGACAAGTCTCTGAATGTCCATGAGTGGCCCAGCCAGAGCCCAGACTTGAACCCGATCGAACATCTCTGGAGAGACCTGAAAATAGCTGTGTAGCAACGCTCCTGTAACGACTTCCGCCGAGGCTGCCTCCCCTCCTTGTTCGGGCAGGCTTCGCTGTTCGTCGTCACCGGAGTGCTAACCACTGCCGCCCCAATCATCATATCAATTATCTTGTCAATCACACACACCTGGTTCTATTCCCCTAATTAGTCCATGTATAAGTGTTCCCTCTGCCCCCTTGTCCTTGTGGGTGATTGTTTGTTGTGGAGGTTAGTAGCTCGGTGGAGCTCTTGTATTTGGTATCGACGGGAGTATTTTTCCCGTGTGCCTTGTATTTTCCAGTGCACCTGTTTTGTGCCCTGGAGTGTGTTTGACGCATTTCTGCGTAAACCTGTATTTTTCTGATTAAAGCCTGTTTCTGTGATTTACCCTCCTGCGCCTGACTCCTTCAACACCACCTTATCACAGCTCCCCATCCAACCTGACAGAGCTTGAGAGGATCTGCAGAGAGGAATTGGAGAAACTCCCCAAATACAAGTGTGCCAAGCTTGTAGCGTCATACCCAAGAAGACTCGAGGCTGTAATCGCTGCCAAAGGTGCTTCAACAAAGTACTGAGTAAAATGTCTGAATATTTATGTAAATGTGATATTTCCGTTTTTTTTTTTATAAATCAGCAAAAATGTCTAAAAACCAGTTTTTGCTTTGTCATTATGGGGTATTGTGTGTAGATTGATGAGGGGGGAAAAAGAATTTAATCCATTTTAGAATAAGGCTGTAACGTAACAAAATGTGGGAAAAGTCAAGGGGTCTGAATACTTTCTGAATGAGCCTTTAACATCTGAGAAAGGAAGAGCAGGATACAGTATTGTTGCATCTTTGTGTTGCTGTCAAAATCACTTTAGGTGACGTACTGTAGGTTTTTACAATGTAATTTCACATCAGGAAATGTTAAGGTCAGTTAAATGACCTGACAACTTTGGTAATTTACAATTAATTGTAAATTGTGTTATTATTTTATTACATAAAGAATTTTGTGGCAGCAGAAGAAACTCTTCTGAGATAAAAAAAAACAAAAAAACAACAACAACCACATTTGTCCAGTTCTTACCTCAGGAGGGTGTTGAAAGCTGTATGAAACCCCAACTACAAACAGAAAGACACCAGATACCTGGAAGTATAGATATTTTAGGTATGTTACGGTATGTTTCATATGTATTAGGATACCGTATGAGGTCATTATTGGCAACATACTACACTGCATATTATACAATATAGATATACTTCAATATGTTTTCAATTTTGTATTGCACTTTAGACTAACGTTTTGTTTTTCAATTACCTTTTTTAGTTACTAAATGTCACACAAGTGCTTTTAATGTGATTTCTACACTGTTATAATGATGAATCCATAACATAACCCATTAACTAACTAACTAAATAATAAACAAAAAATAAATCAGAACCAGCAGGTCAAAACACTTAAATGTAATCCGGTCACATACTTACCAGAAGCAGGACATTGAAAGTGATGCATAGTCCTCTCACGTAAGTTCTGCCATTCCCCATAGTGGGATAAATAAGTCCTCGATCCCAAAACAGTTGCTTCAAACTATAACTGGACGTATAACGGACTGAACGCAGGACCCTGCATGGTGATTTACTGTGTTTAAAAGAGGACCCTTCAACTTGTTTCTGTTAGAGGGTGGAAAATGACCAAGTTTGGAAGGTTGTTTCTTTAACTACTATGTGCATTGGCAGAAAGCCCTTGGTTACCAACTACAGCAGAAGAAACTGATCAAAATAAGGAGTTTTCTTTTCCTCTTGCCAGTTGAAAACACTTTAGTGAAACTTGGCCTTTATCTGGCGTTAAGGGAAGCATTAACACTTGTCTGGGCATCTGTAGGTTCCTCTTCCTAGTGAATTAGATGAAAACATAGTAGACGCTGTACTTTATATTAATCAAACTAAGTGTGGTGTAGGTTAGGATAACTGAACATTTTTAAAGTTGATATAACTCAGAATACTTGATGCAGCACAATAACTTGAAATAGTAAGTTGAAAAAGCAAATATTAGTTTTCAGTGGATACAGTCCAGTGCATAACTTAAACGCCCCTCATATGATTGGCTCTGCTACCTCGCTCTGTCAAGGAGCTGTAACCTTCAGTCTGCACAGCGTAACAATGAGCCGACGAGTTCAGAAAGGAATGCCATTTGTAATCAGACGTCCAAGTCAAGGGCACTGCCATTAAACAGAAAACATAAACACCTTTTTCAATTTAATTATTTTCTAAAAGATTAATATTTCAGTCATAGTTGCCAAATTCAGTAGCATTGAAGTGGAAGTTTTAGATTTTTTTTCGGGGTCAACGCCGCAAGTGTAGACGGGCAGCTCTTAGAGAGTATGTGAAAGGGTGGGATAAGATTACTCAAGGCCACTGCAGCACCTTTGGCTGTGTTTACACAGGCAGACCAATTCTGATCCATTTTTTTCACTAATTGGTCTTTTTGACCAATCAGATCAGCTCTGAAAAAGATCTAAAGTGAAAAGATCTGATGTGATTGGTCAGAAGACCAATTAGTGGAGAGAAAAAAAAATCTGAATTGGGCTGTTGGTTTTGGTTGTGTTTCAGATTATGTTGTGCCCAATAGAAATGAATGGTAAATAATATATTGTGTCATTTTGGAGTCACTTTTATTGTAAATAAGAATAGAATATGTTTCTAAACACTTACTACCAGGATTACGGATAATCCTGGATAAGTGGTGAATAATGATGAGTGTGAAAGTTAGACGCACAAATATTATACCCCCAAAAAAATGCTAACCTCCCATGTTATTGTAATGGTGAGAAAAAAACGTCACAAAATGTTGTCATAATATATGCGCGAACTGTTTCCACTGGGAAGCATGTGACAAACTAACCCCAAACCCCTAACCTAATTTAAAAACAATTACGAAATTCCACATGGGGTTCGCTGGTCAGTCACATCCCTTTAGTTTTTCCAACATCCTGGTACGGAGGAGGTGGCGGTTGATAAACGCTGGTGTAGGGAGGAGCATGTGGTTGAAGGCGGCATGGGAGGAGCTTGTGTGGAAGTCAGCATGGGTGCATGGGAGGAGCTTGAGAGGAGCTTGAGTGGAAGGCAGCATGGGAGGAGTTGTGTGGAAGGCAGCATGGGAGGAGCTTGTGTGGAAGGCAGCATGGGAGGAGCTTGTGTGGAAGGCAGCATGGGAGGAGCTTGTCATAGTCTAATTTCTGTAGATGTAAGACCCAGTCTGACCTCAGTAAGAACACAGGACTCTCCTTGGAGAGGAGAGCAGTAACAGGAGGAGGGGACATGAGAACCCCGATCTTCATACCCGTTGACCAATCCACAGCATTCCCCCTGTTCAGATTGAACAAATTTGCATTTGCATTTTGGGTAATTTAGCAGACGCTCTTATCCAGAGCGACTTACAGGAGCAATTAGGGTTAAGTGCCTTGCTCAAGGGCACATCGACAGATTTTTCACCTAGTCGGCTCGGGGATTAGAACCAGCGACCTTTCGGTTACTGGCACAACGCTCTTAACCACTAAGCTACCTGCCGCCAACATATAGTAAGTTACATTTAAAAGACAGGAACCAGAATGAAGAAAAAAGGTCAAAAGGAAAAACATTTGTGTCTCTATTGTTTTAGTACTGTAGATGTGTTCTATTGATCTAGTTTAGACCAGTTTAACTGATCATAGAAAGCCACATCCTGTTAGAAAATAACTTACAATGGTTTGTAATTCCATCAGTTCTGGTACCAGATCTTTTCCATTTGTGTCCAAAGGGATGTAGTTTTCATACCGGGCTTTCATCATAGTTGGAAACTGGAGAAAAAATATATATTGATTGGACACTTCATAATCCCAGTCCAAGTCCAGAACAGACTATGGGAGGTGCACAGTACTACATGGAACTCTAGTCTATATCAGGTAACTGATGCAAGCAATAGAATCAGATTTTTTTTTAAATCAGGTAATAATACACCTTATGGAACAGCGGGGACTGTGAAGAGACACACACACAGGTACAGACACACGCATACGCATACATTGTAATATTGTCGTATGGTGGTACTCTACATTTTGTATTGTAGATATGTAGTGGTGTAATAATGTTATATGATGTACTGTTTTATCTTTTGTTTTATATGTAATGTAAGTGCTTTAATATGTTTGGACCCCAGGAAGAGTAGATGCTGCCATGGCAACAGCTACTGGGGATCCCTAATAAATACAAATAAAAAATACAGAATTCAATAAATACCAATGTTGTTTTTAAATAATAAAAAAAACTTGAAAATGGACATGAACTTGTAATTCTGTCCTACTTGTGGTGGAAGTAACTTACAATGGTTTGTGTGCACTGAGATGTACTTTTAATACAAGGCTTTCATCATATTTGGAAACTTTAAAAATAAAAAAATAAAAATAAATGATTGGACACAATTAAATACAGTGGGGAAAAAAAGTATTTAGTCAGCCACCAATATTGCAAGTTATCCCACTTAAAAAGATGAGAGAGGCCTGTAATTTTCATCATAGGTACACGTCAACTATGGCAGACAAATTGAGGGGAAAAAATCCAGAAAATCACATTGTAGGATTTTTAATGAATTTATTTGCAAATTATGGTGGAAAATAAGTATTTGGTCACCTACAAACAAGCAAGATTTCTGGCTCTCACAGACCTGTAACTTCTTCTTTAAGAGGCTCCTCTGTCCTCCACTCGTTACCTGTATTAATGGCACCTGTTTGAACTTGTTATCAGTATAAAATACACTTGTCCACAACCTTAAACAGTCACACTCCAAACTCCACTATGGCCAAGACCAAAGAGCTTTCAAAGGACACCAGAAACAAAATTGTAGACCTGCACCAGGCTGGGAAGACTGAATCTGCAATAGGTAAGCAGCTTGGTTTGAAGAAATCAACTGTGGGAGCAATTATTAGGAAATGGAAGACATACAAGACCACTGATAATCTCCCTCGATCTGGGGCTCCACGCAAGATCTCACCCCGTGGGGTCAAAATGATCACAAGAACGGTGAGCAAAAATCCCAGAACCACATGGGGGGACCTAGTGAATGACCTGCAGAGAGCTGGGACCAAAGTAACAAAGCCTACCATCAGTAACACACTACGCCGCCAGGGACTCAAATCCTGCAGTGCAGACGTGTCCCCCTGCTTAAGCCAGTACATGTCCAGGCCCGTCTGAAGTTTGCTAGAGTGCATTTGGATGATCCAGAAGAGGATTGGGAGAATGTCATATGGTCAGATGAAACCAAAATATAACTTTTTGGTAAAAACTCAACTCGTCGTGTTTGGAGGACAAAGAATGCTGAGTTGCATCCAAAGAACACCATACCTACTGTGAAGCATGGGGGTGGAAACATCATGCTTTGGGGCTGTTTTTCTGCAAAGGGACCAGGACGACTGATCCGTGTAAAGGAAAGAATGAATGGGGCCATGTATCGTGAGATTTTGAGTGAAAACTTCCTTCCATCAGCAAGGGCATTGAAGATGAAACCTGGCTGGGTCTTTCAGCATGACAATGATCCCAAACACACCGCCCGGGCAACGAAGGAGTGGCTTCGTAAGAAGCATTTCAAGGTCCTGGAGTGGCCTAGCCAGTCTCCAGATCTCAACCCCATAGAACATCTTTGGAGGGAGTTGAAAGTCCGTGTTGCCCAGCGACAGCCCAAAAAACATCACTGCTCTAGAGGAGATCTGCATGGAGGAATGGGCCAAAATACCAGCAACAGTGTGTGAAAACCTTGTGAAGATTTACAGAAAACGTTTGACCTGTGTCATTGCCAACAAAGGGTATATAACAAAGTATTGAGAAACTTTTGTTATTGACCAAATACTTATTTTCCACCATAATTTGCACATTAATTCATTAAAAATCCTACAATGTGATTTTCTGGATTTTTTTCTTCTCATTTTGTCTGTAATAGTTGACGTGTACCTATGATGAAAATTACAGGCCTCTCTCATCTTTTTAAGTGGGAGAACTTGCACAATTGGTGGCTGACTAAATACTTTTTTTCCCCACTGTAAATACCAGTGTTTTAAAATATTTGTTTATTTTTATGGACTAGAACTTGTAATTCTGTCCTACCTGTGGAGGAAGGTAGTAGGCCAGAAACCCCAGTCCAAGGTATCGAAGACAAGATCCAACTGAAAACTACATCATCCCATGAATAACGTAAATAATAAAACATTTTAATACTTGATCTTAGATTTTAAATCATTGAATAATAAAGGGATGTATTTCATTAGTTGACATTAATGAGATTTTGGTTGGAGATTTTCAGATGAACATATTTGAGATTATTTCTAGATTTTCAGATGAACATATTTGAGATTATTTTGTGATGAACGTATTTTTGATGATTTTGAGATTTTTTTTAGATGAACGTACCGTGATCAGGAAGTTCTTGTTCTACGAGCTCCATGCATACCCGTGATGCCGAGGAGAAAGGAGACCACACCGGCTGTGAAGATAGTCCATCTGACTGGAGACAGACGTTCATCTAGGTCAGGGATGGGCAACTGGTGGCCCCCTTTTTGTATGCTTCTGCAGGCCCACGGACCAATTAATATTATTATTGTTATTATTATTATTATTATTATTATTATTATTATTTTAACTCAGTCGTGTTCTCAACTTACTGTTCGAATAATAGAATACACGAGGTGCAATTTTGAAATTTGGTTGTGCATCAGCAGTCACTCAATTAGCCCATGTCAGCTACATTTCTTTAGATTGGTGAATTAGTCTAGCGGCCAGCTATTTAAACTTGTAGTAATCATGGTCGAATTACCGACCGGGGTGGGTATGCAGACCCACGAGCCACTGCGGCCCCCTCATGATGAGTTCTGTTTTTTTTTTGTGGCCCCCATCGAAGTTGCCCATCCCTGATCTAGGTCCTTCAAAGCTCAGCCGTCATTATTACTCAAATACACAGCATGAAACACTTGTTAATGCAGTCTTTCCCAATTCTGGACCTGGGAACCCAAAGGGTTTTTGCAAATAGCACCACAGCACTTGATTCAACTAACCATCAAGCCTTTGATTATTTGAATCAGGTGTGTTGGCGGTGTTCAAAGGCAGAGCAACTGCAGCTAAGAGACTGTAGTATTATGAATATACCTATTCCTTTTCTGCTAAAATGTCTGTCTTCTGTAGATTGATGACAATAGTCTGGTGTTCATCCAAAGGATATTACAGCAGATGAAATATAAATGTAAGCCTATTTTTCGAACCTTCTTTCTGCCTGTTCACCCCGCTGTCGTCCAGATGGCGAGGTCAGTACAGGTGCATCAAAGCTGGGACCGAGAGAATGAAAAACAGCTTCTATCTCAAGGCCATCAGACTGTTAAATAGCCATCACTAGCACATTAGAGGCTGCTGCTGCTGCCTATTAAAATCACTGGCCACTTTAAGAAATGGAACACTAGTCACTTTAATAATGTTTACATATCTTGCACTGCTCATCTCATATGTATATACTGTATTCTATCCTATAATATTCTACTGTATCTTAGTCCATGCCGCTCTGTCATTGCTCGTCCATATATGTATATATTCTTAAATTCCATTCCTTACTAGATTTGTGTGTATTGGGTATATATTGTGAAATTGTTAGATATTACTGCACTGTCGGAGCTAGAAGCACAAGCATTTCGCTACACCCGCAATAACATCTGCTAAACACGTGTATGTGACAAATACAATTTGATTTGATTTGATTAACACAGTGTTTCCCAATCCTGGTCCTGGGACCCAAAGCGGTGCACATTTAAAGGTGCTACACATAGGATTTATTAGATGTTTTGTATTGTAATTTCACAGTATTACTTACCCGCCAGCGTTGTGATTGGCTGTGATATTCACCTATTGATTTCTACCGCCGTCAAAATGTGAAAAGCTGTTCTGACTTTGTGGCTGTGTTATCTAGTGGAAATTGCTCTGTCATTTCCTGGTTGCTAAAATTCTACAGGTTCGTTCAATTTCAGTTTATGTGAGGAAACGAGCACTGAATAGTGTAGAGAATCATTGAGTACCTTTTACATGCACACTAATCATTGGATATGAAACTGATTATGGCAGTAGGCAGATTATGCAATAGTTATGTTAATTCCTTACTCTGGTGACGATAGGAGAGAAGATGGAGGACTGAACACAGCGATGCAGCTCTCCTCAAGATGAAAACATTACATTCAATATCTGAAAGTTGGACTAAATATTAGCACTTCACTCCACATACCTGTTGGCAATAACCTTCAATCTGGATAACAAATACGGAAAAAATTATAAGGTTAGAGAAATGTATCGACCAATATTACCAAAACAATCAACACCCAACGGAGAGTAAACATGGAGAACCAATCAAATCAAAGAAAACCAGACTCCTCGATGGACACAGACGATTTATGCTCGTCACCACCGGGAATGCTGAGGGTGGAAACCGATCTGTTAAAGTCGATAAATGATAAACTGGGCATACTTGAACTAGTCAGTAAAGATACAGTGCCTTCGGAAAGTATTCAGACCCCTTTACTTTTTCCACATTTTGTTACGTTACAGCCTTGTTCTAAAATTGATTAAATATTATAATTCTTTAGCAATCTACACACAGTACCACATAATGACAAAGCGAAAATAGGATTTTAGGAATGTCTTTGCATTTGCATAAGTATTCAGACCCTTTGCTATCAGACTCGATATTGACATCCGGTGCATCCTGTTTCCATTGATCATCCTTGAGATGTTTCTACAACTTGATTGGAGTCCACCTGTGGTAAATTCAATTGATTGGACATGATTTGGAAAGGCACACACCTGTCCATATAAGGTCCCACAGTTGACAGTGCATGTCAGAGCAAAAACCAAGGCATGAAGTGGAAGGAATTCTCCGTAGAGCTCCGATGCAGGATTGTGTCGAGGCACAGATCTGGGGAAGGGTACCAAAATACTTCTGCAGCATTGAAGGTCCCCAAGAATACAGTGGCCTCCATCATTCTTAAATGGAAGAAGTTTGGAACCACCAACACTCTTCCTAGAGCTGGCCACCCGGCCAAACTGAGCAATTGGGGGAGAAGGGCCTTGGTCAGGGAGGTGACCAAGAACCCGATGGTCACTCTGACAGAGCTCAAGAGTTCCTCTGGAGGACAACCATCTCTGCAGCACTCCACCAATCAGGCCTTTATGGTAGAGTGGCCAGACGGAAGCCACTCCTCAGTAAAAGGCACATGACAGCCCGCTTGGAGTTTGCCAAAAGGCACCTAAAGGACTCTCAGACCATGAGAAACAAGATTCTCTGGTCTGATGAAACCAAGATTGAACTCTGGTCTGAATGCCAAGCGTCATGTCTGGAGGAAACCTGGCACCATCCCTACGGTGAAGCATGGTGGTGGCAGCATCATGCGGCAGGGACTGGGAGACTAGTCAGGATCGAGGGAAAGATGAATGGAGCAAAGTACAGAGAGATCCTTGATGAAAACCTGCTCCAGAGCGCTCAGGACCTCAGACTGGGGTGAAGGTTCACCTTCCAACTGGACAACGACCCTTAGCACACAGCCAAGCCAACGCAGGAGTGGCTTCGGGACAAGTCTCTGAATGTCCATGAGTGGCCCAGCCAGAGCCTGGACTTGAACCTGATCGAACATCTCTGGAGAGACCTGAAAAAAGCTGTGCAGCAACACTCCCCATCCAACCTGACAGAGCTTGAGAGGATCTGCAGAGAAGAATGGGAGAATCTCCCCAAATACAGGTGTGCCAAGCTTGTAGCGTCATACCCAAGAAGACTTGAGGCTGTAATCGCTGCCAAAGGTGCTTCAACAAAGTATTGAGTAAAGGGTCAGAATATTATGTAAATGTGATTTCTTCCGGGGGTGTTTTGAAAGAAATTATAAAAACCTGTTTTTTCTTTGGCATTATGGCTTGTTGTGTGCAGATTAATGAGGGAAAACACAATTTAATCAATTTTAGAATAAGGCTGTAACGTAACAAAATGTGGAAAAAGTCAAGGGGTCTGAATACTTTCCGAATGCACTGTATATACAGTACCAGTCAAAAGTTTGGACACAGCTACTCATTCAAGGGTTTTTCTTTATTTTTACTATTTTCTACATTGTAGAATAATAGAAGACATCCAAACTATGAAATGACACATATGGAATCATGTAGTAACCAAAGTGTTAAACAAATCAAAATATATTTTATATTTGAGATTCTTCAATGTAGCCACCCTTTGCCTTGATGACAGCTTTGCACACTGTTGGTATTCTCTCAACCAGCTTCACCTGGAATGCTTTTCCAACAGTCTTGAAGGAGTTCCCACATATGCTGAGCACTTGTTGGCTGCTTTTCCTTCACTGATCTACCCCAACCCCTCCCCCCAAAGAAAGAAGTCAAAAGAAACACCTTACCACTCCGCTTATCTTATCTTAATTGGCGTAAGGTCAAAACTGTAATAAGCATACGCCGATTGAAACATTTGGTTTTCTGAGCAGTCTTTCAAATTATTATGACATGTAAACACCATAAATCTGTGTTCCAGCTGTGTATTTGACCTGCGCATGTACTAGCACCAGCAGAGCCAGCCTCCCTCTTGAGCATGAGTGAAGTGTGTTCAGAGCAACTGAATGTATGTGTCTTTAGAAGTCGTTTTCACATACAAACTTTATATATGTCCAAACTCAGAATCAATCAGGATTGTTCCTAGTTCATGATGTTTCAATAGTTAACGAATGGTACCAAAGAAGACCTATGAAGCCCAGGTGGATTCTATACTTTACAATAGAGAAATATGGGTTCCAGAAGAGTTATTCAGCTGTCCCCATACGAGAACCCTTTTTGGTTCCCTTTTGTGGAAAGGGTTCTACATGGAACCCAAAAGGGTTCTTCTACCTGGAACAAAATAGGTTCTACATGGAAACAAAAATGGTTCTTCAAAGGGTTCTCCTATAGGAGCTGAAGAAACCTTTTTTAGGTTCTAGATAGCACTTTTTGTACAGAGGAATCAACACCATGTGAAGGGAACCGGGCCTGTATTCAGAAAGCCTCTAAGAGTTCTGATCTAGGATCAGGCCCCCCCCCTGTCCATGTTATCTTTTTTTGTAATCTTATTTATGATATAAAAGGGCTAAACTGATCCTAGATCAACCCTCCTGCTCTGAGAAGCTTTATGAATATCGGCCCTGATTTCTTAAGTCATCCCGCCTTTTGACATTTGATTTGATTTATTTCAACAACAACAAAAAAATGGGTTAAAACTATTCTTACTGTTTATAAACAATTCAAAAACTAAGAAAGCCAACAGGATAACACACGATAGTGTTATTATGAAATACACTTATTTCGAATGTGGTCCTCAGAGTGAGGCAGACCTGAAGGAGGGGGGAGGGGGTGGTGTAGGACCAACACCTCATGGAGATTACAGGCTGTAGGGTGGAGTTGCAGTACCAACACCTCATGGAGATTACAGGCTGTAGGGTGGAGTTATAGGACCAACACCTCATGGAGATTACAGGCTGTAGGGTGGAGTTGTAGGACCAACACCTCATGGAGATTACAGGCTGTAGGGTGGAGTTGCAGTACCAACACCTCATGGAGATTACAGGCTGTAGGGTGGAGTTGTAGGACCAACACCTCATGGAGATTACAGGCTGTAGGATGGAGTTGTAGCACCAACACCTCATGGAGATTACAGGCTGTAGGGTGGAGTTGTAGTACCCAACACCTCATGGAGATTACAGGCTGTAGGGTGGAGTTATAGTACCAACACCTCATGGAGATTACAGGCTGTAGGGTGGAGTTATAGGACCAACACCTCATGGAGATTACAGGCTGTAGGGTGGAGTTGTAGCACCAACACCTCATGGAGATTACAGGCTGTAGGGTGGAGTTGTAGCACCAACACCTCATGGAGATTACAGGCTGTAGGATGGAGTTGTAGCACCAACACCTCATGGAGATTACAGGCTGTAGGGTGGAGTTATAGGACCAACACCTCATGGAGATTACAGGCTGTAGGGTGGAGTTGTAGTACCAACACCTCATGGAGATTACAGGCTGTAGGGTGGAGTTGCAGTACCAACACCTCATGGAGATTACAGGCTGTAGGGTGGAGTTGCAGTACCAACACCTCATGGAGATTACAGGCTGTAGGGTGGAGTTGCAGTACCAACACCTCATGGAGATTACAGGCTGTAGGGTGGAGTTGTAGTACCAACACCTCATGGAGATTACAGGCTGTAGGGTGGAGTTGTAGGACCAACACCTCATGGAGATTACAGGCTGTAGGGTGGAGTTGCAGTACCAACACCTCATGGAGATTACAGGCTGTAGGGTGGAGTTGTAGTACCAACACCTCATGGAGATTACAGGCTGTAGGGTGGAGTTGTAGTACCAACACCTCATGGAGATTACAGGCTGTAGGGTGGAGTTACCCTGGGTCCTGGGTCTGTTCAGCATTTTCCCCACCAATGGTTAAGGTTAGGATTGGGGGAGGGGGAGCCAATGGTAGATCTGTACCTAGGGGAAACTTCCCCCTGAGCGAGATGACAGTCAACACTCCAACCACTTCCTTCTTCAGTGGAAAACATGCTCATCTAGGTCACACGAAGGCTACGTCTGCATCCAAAATGGCACCGTGTTCCCTATGTAGTGCACTACTTTTGACCAGGGCCCATAGGGCACTATGTAGGGAATAGGGTACCATTTGGGATGCAATCCTGCATCTTAGTATGACCAGGGTGCAGTTTGATTACATAGTCGTACATTTAAACAGAGTAAAACCAAAAGGGACTTTTTCAGTAGCTGGAAGTCCCTTGTGGCCAGTGGATGGGAGGCTCATAATAATAGATGGAATGGAGAGGAATGGAGAGGAATTGGAGAGGAATGGATGGAATGGAGAGGAATGGATGGAATGGAGAGGGATGGATGGAATGGATGGAATGGAGAGGAATGGATGGAATGGATGGAATGGAGAGGGATGGATGGAATGGAGAGGAATGGATGGAATGGATGGAATGGAGAGGAATGGATGGAATGGATGGAATGGATGGAATGGAGAGGAATGGATGGAATGGAGAGGAATGGATGGAATGGAGAGGAATGGATGGAATGGATGGAATGGAGAGGAATTGATGGAATGGAGAGGGATGGATGGAATGGAGAGGAATGGATGGAATGGATGGAATGGAGAGGAATGGATGGAATGGATGGAATGGAGAGGAATGGATGGAATGGAGAGGAATGGATGGAATGGAGAGGAATGGATGGAATGGATGGAATGGATGGAATGGAGAGGAATGGATGGAATGGAGAGGAATGGATGGAATGGAGAGGAATGGATGGAATGGATGGAATGGAGAGGAATGGATGGAATGGAGAGGAATGGATGGAATGGATGGAATGGATGGAATGGAGAGGAATGGATGGAATGGATGGAATGGATGGAATGGAGAGGAATGGATGGAATGGATGGAATGGAGAGGAATGGAGAGGAATGGATGGAATGGAGGAATGGATGGAATGGATGGAATGGATGGAATGGATGGAATGGAGAGGAATGGATGGAATGGATGGAATGGATGGAATGGAGAGGAATGGATGGAATGGAGAGGAATGGATGGAATGGAGAGGAATGGATGGAATGGAGAGGAATGGATGGAATGGATGGAATGGATGGAATGGAGAGGAATGGATGGAATGGATGGAATGGATGGAATGGAGAGGAATGGATGGAATGGAGAGGAATGGATGGAATGGATGGAATGGATGGAATGGAGAGGAATGGATGGAATGGATGGAATGGATGGAATGGATGGAATGGATGGAATGGAGAGGAATGGATGGAATGGATGGAATGGAGAGGAATGGATGGAATGGATGGAATGGAGAGGGATGGATGGAATGGAGAGGAATGGATGGAATGGATGGAATGGAGAGGAATGGATGGAATGGATGGAATGGAGAGGGATGGCTGGAATGGAGAGGAATGGATGGAATGGATGGAATGGAGAGGAATGGATGGAATGGATGGAATGGAGAGGAATGGATGGAATGGAGAGGAATGGATGGAATGGATGGAATGGATGGAATGGAGAGGAATTGATGGAATGGAGAGGGATGGATGGAATGGAGAGGAATGGATGGAATGGATGGAATGGAGAGGAATGGATGGAATGGATGGAATGGATGGAATGGGTGGAATGGAGAGGAATGGATGGAATGGAGAGGAATGGATGGAATGGATGGAATGGAGAGGAATGGAGAGGAATGGATGGAATGGAGAGGAATGGATGGAATGGATGGAATGGAGAGGAATGGATGGAATGGATGGAATGGATGGAATGGAGAGGAATGGAGAGGAATGGATGGAATGGAGAGGAATGGATGGAATGGATGGAATGGATGGAATGGATGGAATGGAGAGGAATGGATGGAATGGAGAGGAATGGATGGAATGGAGAGGAATGGATGGAATGGATGGAATGGATGGAATGGAGAGGAATGGATGGAATGGAGAGGAATGGATGGAATGGATGGAATGGATGGAATGGATGGAATGGAGAGGAATGGATGGAATGGATGGAATGGATGGAATGGAGAGGAATGGATGGAATGGAGAGGAATGGATGGAATGGATGGAATGGAGAGGAATGGATGGAATGGAGAGGAATGGATGGAATGGATGGAATGGATGGAATGGAGAGGAATGGATGGAATGGATGGAATGGATGGAATGGAGAGGATGGATGGAATGGAGAGGAATGGAGAGGAATGGATGGAATGGAGAGGAATGGATGGAATGGAGAGGAATGGATGGAATGGATGGAATGGATGGAATGGAGAGGAATGGATGGAATGGAGAGGAATGGATGGAATGGATGGAATGGAGAGGAATGGATGGAATGGATGGAATGGATGGAATGGATGGAATGGAGAGGAATGGATGGAATGGAGAGGAATGGATGGAATGGAGAGGAATGGATGGAATGGAGAGGAATGGATGGAATGGATGGAATGGATGGAATGGAGAGGAATGGATGGAATGGAGAGGAATGGAGAGGAATGGATGGAATGGAGAGGAATGGATGGAATGGATGGAATGGAGAGGAAAGGAGAGGAATGGATGGAATGGAGAGGATTGTGATGGAATGGAGTGGAATGGAGTGGAATGGATGGAATGGAGAGGAATGGATGGAATGGAATGGAGTAGAATGGATGGAATGGAGAGTAATGGATGGAATGGAGTAGAGAGGATTGGGATGGAGTAGAATGGTTGGAATGGAGATGATTGGGATGGAATGGAGTGGATTGGGGTGGAATGGAGAGGAATGGAGTGGATTGGATGGAAGGAGTAGAATGGATGGAATGAAGTAGAATGATGGAATGGAGTGGATTGGATGGAATGGAGAGGAATAGATGGAATGGAGAGGAATAGATGGAATGGAGTAGAATGGTATCAAACACATTAAAACCATGTTCTTGATACCATTTCATTGACTCCATTCCAGCCATTCTTATGAGCCGTCCTCCCCTCAGCAGCCTCCACTGCTCATGTTCCATTTATACTCTTGTGGTTTCAATTCTCACGACAAGCATTGTTTTCCATTCCTCTGAATCAACATACTGTGGTTGTCTTTTTTACAGCACTGATCTGCACACGCTGTGTATACCTGCATGTGAGGCATAATACTGTTGAACAGTATGATGGGAAATAACAAACCAGCCCTGACAACCTTAGCAAGGAAAATATGAACCCTTTATACACATCACGCATCACTGAAAGCCAACAAATTATTCACCGAATTACACATGGTTTAGAACTTTAGAAAATGAGACAAACTTTATTTGACGTTAGAGGAGTAATCAGATAGGAAAACTGGTGCTTCATGTGGGTGATTGTTTGACAATGCAATGGACCCTTTCCCTCGGCCACGTTATTTCCAGAACTAACAAACTTCTATATTGCCTCACATTAACAGAAGTGCTCTGCCTTTACTAAGGCATGTTGGGGTGCAACACGTTGGCAGTCCAATGAAGGCAAAACACTAAAACTGACCCCAACCCTAACCTTAAACCTAACCCTAGTCCAGCCGTAACTGACCCCAACCCTAACCTTAAACCTAACCTTAGTCCAGCCGTAACTGACCCCGACCCTAACCTTAAACCTAACCCTAGTCCAGCCGTAACCAATGAGGAAATTCAACATGGGTTCGCTGGTCAGTCACGTCCCTCTAGTTTTTCCCATCGTACTGGTACGGAGGAGGGGGCGGGTAATAAGCGCTGGCGTAAAGATGAGCTTGTGAGGACGGCAGCATGGGAGGAGCTTGTGTTGAAGGCAGCATGGGAGGAGCTTGTGTGGCAGGCAGCATGGGAGGAGCTTGATGAGTCGTTGCCATTTCCATGTTGGAAGCATTTCCATAACGAAGAGCCTCGGTCACCTCAGCCGAGGATTCTTTTTTGATTCTTCGGGTCATTACCAAAGCCAGAAGCATTTCAATGGCCTGCAAGTAAGAGACAATGAAATGGGTTTTTATATTCAACCTACAAGATATTATCTTGAATATTGTAAACAAATGTGTTGTTTAATACTTGTTGCTTAAGCAGTATTCAAAGAACAGACTAAATATATCACACTATGGGGCTCTATTTTCAGCTGGCGCAACTTTTCAAGATATGTAACTTTCAAAATACAGAAATCATCCCCTTATGATGCATATCTTAAACTTGAGTCCTGATATGCAAAACTTTTTTGGGACTGTCAACAATGGACTAATGAAACAAATACCAAAATATTGTTTTTGTGTGGAACTGCCTAACGCCAGGTTCGGCAATTTACCTGTCTAACATCAGTATGCTTGTGCTCAGGTGGGAGGGGTGGAAATATTTTAGCATTAATGCAGGAAACGCAGCCTATCCAGCCGTGACGCGCACTGCCCCATATGTGCTTGGAACAAGATGTGATTTGGTGCCTGTATACTTCATATTTAGAAACATAAAACACTATTTCCCCCCCCCCTTTTCGTTTTATTTTATTAAAAACCAAGCATAGCTTCCGTTCCTCTCAATGAAGGCTGTTTTCTTTTTGTCCTGCCCAATGTAATCAAGTAGGCTAGTCAAAACCGTCAATAAAGTGTGTGGCTCGTGAGACTGCTTGGAAATTATTCTTAATCACAGAAGCTTTATTAAAAGATCAAGTTTGAGAGGAGTAAAACATTGAGCTGACATTCCCTTTTTATCTATGTATTGTAGGCAGGCCTACATTATTTTAGCACTGCAACTCCCGTGCGTAAAACCCCCTTTATGATGGAGGCTACATGTGTCAATGCCCATCATGACGAGAGATTAAAACCTTGGTGAATACCGGCGAACATCTATTTGGAAGTAACTTTTCTTCTAAAAATGGTTCATTTTCCGTTTCCTATTTAAAAAATCCGAAAACCCTTACCCTAGGCCTACTATAACGAAGACTGGTTTTAACAGCAATGCGTCATGTCTGTATTTATGCTGGAGAATTTATGACATCATTAGGCTACATTTTACATGTATTTATTGTTGGTGAAAAAAAACTAAAAACAGATTGCTTGTTTTTTGTAGAATTTGATTAATACCAAACTTATTCGAATGATTCACCGTCCTGGTTTTATGGTGAGAACGTCCGTGGCGCGCCTGCAATGCAACTTCGGGAGAAGTGTGAATGCGATCTGTAAAATGGTTGCAATATGTTTATAAAACATATTTGGAAGCAGTATAAGGGTGAGTGGACATTATCCCATTGTCTTTATATTGGATCTTTGCTCATGTTCCATTTATACTCTTGTGGTTTCAATTCTCACGACAAGAATCTGAATCAACATACTGTGGTTGTCTTTTTAACAGCACTGATCTGCACACGCTGTGTATACCTGCATGTGAGGCATAATACTGTTGAACAGTATGATGGGAAATAACAAACCAGCCCTGACAACCTTAGCAAGAAAAAGATGAACCCTTTATACACATCACGCATCACTGAAAGCCAACAAATTATTCACCGAATTACACATGGTTTAGAACTTTAGAAAATGAGACAAACTTTATTTGACGTTAGAGGAGTAATCAGATAGGAAAACTGGTGCTTCATGTGGGTGATTGTTTGACAACGCAATAGACCCTTTCCCTCGGCCACGTTATTTCCAGAACTAACAAACTTCTATATTGCCTCACATTAACAGAAGTGCTCTGCCTTTACTAAGGCATGTTGGGGTGCAACACGTTGGCAGTCCAATGAAGGCAAAACACTAAAACTGACCCCAACCCTAACCTTAAACCTAACCTTAGTCCAGCCGTAACTGACCCCGACCCTAACCTTAAACCTAACCCTAGTCCAGCCGTAACCAATGAGGAAATTCAACATGGGTTCGCTGGTCAGTCACGTCCCTCTAGTTTTTCCCATAGTACTGGTACGGAGGAGGGGGCGGGTAATAAGCGCTGGCGTAAAGATGAGCTTGTGAGTACGGCAGCATGGGAGGAGCTTGTGTTGAAGGCAGCATGAGAGGAGCTTGTGTGGCAGGCAGCATGGGAGGAGCTTGATGAGTCGTTGCCATTTCCATGTTGGAAGCATTTCCATAACGAAGAGCCTCGGTCACCTCAGCCGAGGAGTCTTTTTTGATTCTTCGGGTCATTACCAAAGCCAGAAGCATTTCAATGGCCTGCAAGTAAGAGACAATGAAATGGGTTTTTATATTCAACCTACAAGATATTATCTTGAATATTGTAAACAAATGTGTTGTTTAATACTTGTTGCTTAAGCAGTATTCAAAGAACAGACTAAATATATCACACTATGGGGCTCTATTTTCAGCTGGCGCAACTTTTCAAGATATGTAACTTTCAAAATACAGAAATCATCCCCTTATGATGCATATCTTAAACTTGAGTGCTGATATGCAAAACTTTTTTGGGACTGTCAACAATGGACTAATGAAACAAATACCAAAATATTGTTTTTGTGTGGAACTGCCTAACGCCAGGTTCGGCAATTTACCTGTCTAACATCAGTATGCTTGTGCTCAGGTGGGAGGGGTGGAAATATTTTAGCATTAATGCAGGAAACGCAGCCTATCCAGCCGTGACGCGCACTGCCCCATATGTGCTTGGAACAAGATGTGATTTGGTGCCTGTATACTTCATATTTAGAAACATAAAACACTATTTCCCCCCCCATTTCGTTTTATTTTATTAAAAACCAAGCATAGCTTCCGTTCCTCTCAATGAAGGCTGTTTTCTTTTTGTCCTGCCCAATGTAATCAAGTAGGCTAGTCAAAACCGTCAATAAAGTGTGTGGCTCGTGAGACTGCTTGGAAATTATTCTTCATCACAGAAGCTTTATTAAAAGATCAAGTTTGAGAGGAGTAAAAACATTGAGCTGACATTCCCTTTTTATCTATGTATTGTAGGCAGGCCTACATTATTTTAGCACTGCAACTCCCGTGCGTAAACCCCCTTTATGATGAAGGCTACGTGTGGGAATGCCCATCATGAAACGAGAGATTAAAACCTTGGTGAATACCGGCGAACCTCTATTTGGAAGTAATTTTTCTTGTAAAAATGGTTCATTTTCCGTTTCCTATTTTAAAAAATCCGAAAACCCTTACCCTAGGCCTACTATGGGGCGGCAGGTAGCTTAGTGGTTAAGAGCATTTTGCCAGTAACCGAAAGGTCGCTGGTTCTAATCCCCGAGCCGACTAGGTGAAAAATCTGTCGATGTGCCCTTGAGCAAGGCACTTGACCCTAATTGCTCATGTAAGTCGCTCTGGATAAGAGCGTCTGCTAAATAATATATATATATATATATATATATATATACTATAACGAAGACTGGTTTTAACAGCAATGCGTCATGTCTGTATTTATGCTGGAGAATTTATGACATCATTAGGCTACATTTTACATGTATTTATTGTTGGTGAAAAAAAACTAACAGATTGCTTGTTTTTTTGTAGAATTTGATTAATACCAAACTTATTAGAATGATTCACCGTCCTGGTTTTATGGTGAGAACGTCCGTGGCGTGCCTGCAATGCAACTTCTGGAGAAGTGTGAATGCGATCTCTAAGATGGTTGCAATATGTTTATAAAACATTTCTATTTGGAAGCAGTATAAGGGTGAGTGGACATTCTCCCATTGTCTTTATATTGGATCTTTGTCAAGCTGTCGTTTTCGTTTTGTTTAGAATTTGATTAGAATTACTTTTACTTTTAGTGTATTCAATCTCGCTTATTGACAACATTTGGCATGTCCATGCTCAGCCTTAATGCAATTTACAGTAGGCCTAGCCGCTAGATCAGGGCGAATGCTATGTTTATATTTCCATATTGAAGCCATTTGATTACTTCAAACAATGTGGACTGCAAACAGGTTCAAGTTAACATATTTAGCAAAGATGGGATAGGTCTACATTTTATTATTTCGTTTCTGTAAGCCATTTAACAAACTATAATGGACTTACATTGGAATTGGAGTTGATTCCAAGGCAAGACTTGTTTATTCATCAAAACCCAGCCCTTTCGCGCCAATGCCAGCAACTGCGCCGATCATTGTGGTTGTGAAAATAGCTAAAATATTTCTGACCCTGACCCTGACCTTTCTGCGGTACAAGTACTGCACTCACCGTAAAGACCACATAGAAAATACAGCTGTTCCTCACAATATTCATGTCCACGTACACCTTCACAAGTAGATCAAGACAAGGCTGAAATAATACCAACAAAGAAGGAATTACAAAAATGAACACCAACACCACCACCAACAGCTCTATGTTACGTCTAGCTATTATAATGACCAGACTACTACATGTATAGGAAAACCAACACTCACTTGTTTGTAAACATATCCCTGCTGTATACAGGAGAAAATAAAATGGATTTATGTGTTCAGTCCATAGAAGTATACAGTGAATGTACAGACAGTCATAGTCTAATTTCTGTAGATGTAAGACCCAGTCTGACCTCAGGAAGAACAAAGGACTCTCCTTGGAGAGGAGAGCAGTAACAGGAGGAGGGGACATGAGAACCCCAATCTTCATACCCGTTGACCAATCCACAGCATTTCCCCTGTTCAGATTTAAGAAAAGGGAAACACGAAACGTGGCAAGACAATTCACATTTAATTAAAATATTTAACTGAGTTAAATATTTGGAAAATTATTTTTTCAGGACAACTTTTCTGTTTTTCTGATTTTTGTTGTTGAGTAAAGTTAAATATTTAATGACATGGGTGTGGCCGGTTTCTAAAGATCTGGTTTAGACCAGTTTAACTGATCATATAAAACCACATCCTGTTAGATAATAACTTACAATGGTTTGTAATGCCGTCAGTCCTGGTACCAGATCTCTTCCGTTTGTGTGCAATGGGATGTACTTTTCATACAAGGCTTTAATCATATTTGGAAACTAAAAAATATATATACAAAAAAATTGATTGGACACAATTAAATAAATATCAATGTTTAAAAAATATTTGTTTATTTTTATAGACTTTAACTTGTAATTCTGTCCTACCTGTGGAGGAAGATAGTAGGCCAGAAACCCCAGTCCAAAGCATCGAAGACAAGATCCAACTGAATACTACATCACCTCATGAATAACGTAAATCATAAACATTATATTGGGGGGCAATACACTGTACACCGTGATATACTTGACTTGGTCTTAGTTGTAAAAGGGGTCAAATAATAAAGTATTTAATTCGTTGACATTACCAATGAGATTTTGGCTTTAATAAACGGGAAATCTGGGATTGATCCATCGGGTTTCTGACTTGTCAATTAACGATATATAGCTATTTATTATTGAAGAATATAACTCATAAATGCCTCATGAGCTCAGTTCAACCGTCTTATAGTTTGAGAGTAATTTGAGAGCGGTTAAATTTTTTCAAGCCGCATCCCTCAGCGGTTTACAAAATAGCGTCAGGATGATGGCATTGTTTGAATCCCAGATTGCCCCTTTTAAGAACTGAACGTACCGTGATCAGGACGTTCTTGTTCCTCTTACGAGCTCCATGCATACCGGTGATGCCGAGGAGAAAGGAGACCGCACCGGCTGTGAAGATAGCCCATCTGACTGGAGACAGACGTTCATCTAGGTCCTTCAACATTAAACACACATCATTGCTCTAACACAGCAAAAACAACACGTAGTTTGTTGCATTGCAGTCACATGCAAGATGAAAATATCCGGTTAGAAAAATGTTGCTTACACTTTTACTACTCCTGTAATACATCCAAGGGGTGACAATGAAACTCATGCCACCAATCTGAAGACGACATTTTGGGAGAGAAACGATTATAAAATAAATATATTCATAATATTGCAGTCTCTTAGCTGCAGTTGCTCTGCCTTTGGACACCACTTTAGATTTTAAAAAGAGTATCCGTTAAAGATTGATTAAAATAAAACACAATATAATGACATAGTATTGAAGTGTTGCATTACCACTTGTAGGGTAGTGAAGAAAAGCAGCCAGCCTCTAAAAGAGCAAGAACAACACATTGTAGTTCTGGTCTCACTCTCGTCTCGCTCTCTCAATGTGCATTGAAAGAAAAACTCTGGGTTTTGTGTGATTTCCAGTTGTTTTCTATAGTTCCTCAGACATCAGGGTGGTATTCATTCGTGCACACCGTAGCGAAAACAAAAAAACAAGCGTTTCTCATTGGTCAGGTTCTGTTAGTTCCTCCCAGTTTGTTAGTGGTCTTCAACTTGGTGCCTAATAAATACAACCCAGGATTGTTCCTGTTTCGTAAGGTTGTGTTGTAGTTCATTACCCCAGATAGACCTACAAAATACAGGTGGATTCTATACAGGTTATATGGGTAGTAGGGAGGAATCAACACCATGTAAAGAGAGCTGGGCCCGTGTTTATAAAGCCCCTCAGAGGAGGAGCGCTGATCTAGGATCAGGTCCCCCCCCCACCGGTCCATGTCATCTGATCTATTACAAAACTGAACCTAGATCAGCCCTCCTACTCTGAGGCCCTGGTTTCTTCAGGAGTCAGAACTAGAAAAAAAAGAGTGTTAAAGTAATGAGTCAAAGTTGTTCTCTGAAGAGGCGGGAAGCAAATGGGGGCAACCAAATGAATGACTTTTCTTTATTTGTAAAGTACCTCAGAAGAGGAAGGACGTAAAGCTCACAGGCCTTGAACAGAAGACACTGACATGTACTGCAATCATTATATAAATTACATTTTTTTTAAAAACAGGCAAAATTATATACAGCTTGATCAATATTACCATCAGACTAATATCTACGAGATTGCAATACAATTTGGAAAAAGTTTAAAACATTTGAGCATGAATTATACAAAGTTCAGTGTATGGACTTCAGTGAGAAATACGTAGAGCAGTAGTCAATGGAAACAGAGCTCTTTCAAAAAGACTAATGCATGTTCAATGAGATATGGCTCAATCAACTTCACAAGTCAAGACACTGCCATAATTTAACAAAGATCTGAAACCCAAATCAGAGCATCATTTGGCGCAGGTAAAAGATATAGAAACACATGCAGTCCATAGTGATGCTCAGCATGTTGGGGTCCATGCCATTTCAAGTCCAGTCAATTCACAATGCAAACTCCATTCCAAATATTGCTCATTGAAGAGAATTGGAATTTCAGTGTACTTCCTGAATTGACTGGAATTGAACCCCAACCCTGACGTTCAGTATAAAGTACACGTTGCATGCATGCTGTATGGGATATGTCAAAGCCAACTTTTGATAAAGTCATGATTGGGGTCAATTTGAATTGAAGTCAGTCAATTCAGGAAGTGATTTGTATTTAAAATTCTAATGTAAAAATTAGGAATAAATAACTTCTGCTTTTCAGTTTGAGAAATCATTGAAAATAGATCTTTTTTTTTTCAATTGGAATTTCAGTTTACTTCCTGAATTGATGACTTCCAATTCAAAATTGACCACAACCCTGGATGAAGGTGTATCATGTGTCGCTGCATTTAGGCAGTGTTGGCATCCCTCTTCCCAATCTGGCAGTACAGGGTCATGGCGAAGGCCATTCCAAAGAGCTGAAACACAAAACGAAAGAAGGTACTTCACAACCCACTCACTACCAGGCTATAGCCCCGGTCCCACATCAAATTCGGGGTGTCTAGCCTGGTTCCAGAGCCGTTTGTACAGTCTTGCCAACGGGTTGTTATTTGACATCTGCGTTGCCAAGAAGGTGGCAACAGATCTGGGACCAGGACACGTTCACTAACTATTGAACAGTGACAGAGTGAATTGCACATATCCATCTTAATGACAATGACAACAGCCATAAAGTAAGAGATGGAGAAGATGAAACAGACCAGTACTGAACATTGACTAGTACCATAGAAATATATTCAATTTCTATGACCGGTACGTTGCATATTATAATGTATTAATAGTGGATTTGTTATAGCAATGGGACTTTTGGATTCTTACCATCAAGACTGCGACGCCGAATGCAATCCCCAGCGCGATGATTGCGTGTTTCTCCATGAAGGAAGTCACAAACTTGACACAAGGCTGCAGAAGACAAAGAAGAAGAAAAAAAACAGTCAACACCAGTCAACACCAGTCAACACCAGTCAACACCAGTGAACACCAGTGAACACCAGTGAACACCAGTCAACACCAGTGAACACCAGTCAACACCAGTGAACACCAGTGAACACCAGTGAACACCAGTGAACACCAGTGAACACCAGTGAACACCAGTGAACACCAGTCAACACCAGTCAACACCAGTGAACACCAGTGAACACCAGTGAACACCAGTGCAGGTTGATTGTAGGAAGACTTTGAGGCACATGGTTGTATCATCCTGGAACCCTCTATGGTTTCATGTGGCTGTAGATCAGTGCCCTGTACAGGTTGTTAATAGGAGTGTGATGGTAATGGTAGCGTGATGGTAGCGGTAGCGTGATGTAGTGTAGGGGTAGAGTTATGGTAGCGTGATGGTAGCGGTAGCGTGATGTAGGGGTAGCGTGATGTAGGGGTAGCGTGATGTAGTGTAGGGGTAGCGTAGGGGTAGTGTGATGTAGCGTAGGGGTAGTGTGATGTAGCGTAGGGGTAGTGTAGGGGTAGTGTGATGTAGCGTAGGGGTAGTGTGATGTAGTGTAGGGGTAGTGTGATGTAGCGTAGGGGTAGTGTGATGTAGTGTAGGGGTAGTGTAGGGGTAGTGTGATGTAGTGTAGGGGTAGTGTAGGGGTAGTGTGATGTAGTGTAGGGGTAGTGTGATGTAGTGTAGGGGTAGTGTAGGGGTAGTGTGATGTAGTGTAGGGGTAGTGTAGGGGTAGTGTGATGTAGTGTAGGGGTAGTGTGATGTAGTGTAGGGGTAGTGTAGGGGTAGTGTGATGTAGTGTAGGGGTAGTGTGATGTAGTGTAGGGGTAGTGTGATGTAGTGTAGCGGTAGTGTGATGTAGTGTAGGGGTAGTGTAATGTAGTGTAGGGGTAGTGTGATGTAGTGTAGGGGTAGTGTGATGTAGTGTAGGGGTAGTGTGATGTAGTGTAGGGGTAGTGTAGGGGTAATGTGATGTAGTGTAGGGGTAGTGTGATGTAGTGTAGGGGTAGTGTGATGTAGTGTAGGGGTAGTGTGATGTAGTGTAGGGGTAGTGTGATGTAGCGTAGGGGTAGTGTGATGTAGTGTAGGGGTAGTGTGATGCAGTGTAGGGGTAGTGTGATGCAGTGTAGGGGTAGTGTAGGGGTAGTGTGATGCAGCGTAGGGGTAGTGTGATGTAGTGTAGGGGTAGTGTAGGGGTAGTGTGATGCAGCGTAGGGGTAGTGTGATGCAGTGTAGGGGTAGTGTGATGTAGTGTAGGGGTAGTGTAGGGGTAGTGTGATGCAGCGTAGGGGTAGTGTGATGTAGCGTAGGGGTAGTGTAGGGGTAGTGTGATGTAGTGTAGGGGTAGTGTAGGGGTAGTGTGATGCAGCGTAGGGGTAGTGTGATGCAGCGTAGGGGTAGTGTGATGTAGCGTAGGGGTAGTGTGATGTAGCGTAGGGGTAGTGTGATGTAGCGTAGGGGTAGTGTGATGTAGCGGTAGTGTACTGGTAGTGTGATGTAGTGTAGGGGTAGTGTGATGTAGCGTAGGGGTAGTGTAGGGGTAGTGTGATGCAGCGTAGGGGTAGTGTAGGGGTAGTGTGATGCAGCGTAGGGGTAGTGTGATGTAGCGTAGGGGTAGTGTAGGGGTAGTGTGATGCAGCGTAGGGGTAGTGTGATGTAGCGTAGGGGTAGTGTAGGGGTAGTGTGATGTAGTGTAGGGGTAGTGTAGGGGTAGTGTGATGCAGCGTAGGGGTAGTGTGATGCAGCGTAGGGGTAGTGTGATGTAGTGTAGGGGTAGTGTGATGTAGTGTAGGGGTAGTGTGATGTAGCGGTAGTGTACTGGTAGTGTGATGTAGTGTAGGGGTAGTGTGATGTAGTGTAGGGGTAGTGTGATGTAGTGTAGGGGTAGTGTGATGTAGTGTAGGGGTAGTGTGATGTAGTGTAGGGGTAGTGTGATGTAGCGTAGGGGTAGTGTGATGTAGCGTAGGGGTAGTGTGATGTAGTGTAGGGGTAGTGTGATGCAGTGTAGGGGTAGTGTGATGCAGTGTAGGGGTAGTGTAGGGGTAGTGTGATGTAGCGTAGGGGTAGTGTAGGGGTAGTGTAGGGGTAGTGTGATGTAGTGTAGGGGTAGTGTGATGTAGCGTAGGGGTAGTGTGATGTAGTGTAGGGGTAGTGTAGGGGTAGTGTAGGGGTAGTGTGATGTAGTGTAGGGGTAGTGTAGGGGTAGTGTAGGGGTAGTGTGATGTAGTGTAGGGGTAGTGTGATGTAGCGTAGGGGTAGTGTGATGTAGTGTAGGGGTAGTGTGATGCAGTGTAGGGGTAGTGTGATGCAGTGTAGGGGTAGTGTAGGGGTAGTGTGATGTAGCGTAGGGGTAGTGTAGGGGTAGTGTAGGGGTAGTGTGATGTAGTGTAGGGGTAGTGTGATGTAGCGTAGGGGTAGTGTGATGTAGTGTAGGGGTAGTGTGATGCAGTGTAGGGGTAGTGTGATGCAGTGTAGGGGTAGTGTAGGGGTAGTGTGATGCAGCGTAGGGGTAGTGTGATGTAGTGTAGGGGTAGTGTAGGGGTAGTGTGATGCAGCGTAGGGGTAGTGTGATGCAGTGTAGGGGTAGTGTGATGTAGTGTAGGGGTAGTGTAGGGGTAGTGTGATGCAGCGTAGGGGTAGTGTGATGTAGCGTAGGGGTAGTGTAGGGGTAGTGTGATGTAGTGTAGGGGTAGTGTAGGGGTAGTGTGATGCAGCGTAGGGGTAGTGTGATGCAGCGTAGGGGTAGTGTGATGTAGCGTAGGGGTAGTGTGATGTAGCGTAGGGGTAGTGTGATGTAGCGTAGGGGTAGTGTGATGTAGCGGTAGTGTACTGGTAGTGTGATGTAGTGTAGGGGTAGTGTGATGTAGCGTAGGGGTAGTGTAGGGGTAGTGTGATGCAGCGTAGGGGTAGTGTAGGGGTAGTGTGATGCAGCGTAGGGGTAGTGTGATGCAGCGTAGGGGTAGTGTGATGTAGCGTAGGGGTAGTGTAGGGGTAGTGTGATGTAGTGTAGGGGTAGTGTAGGGGTAGTGTGATGCAGCGTAGGGGTAGTGTGATGCAGCGTAGGGGTAGTGTGATGTAGTGTAGGGGTAGTGTGATGTAGCGGTAGTGTACTGGTAGTGTGATGTAGTGTAGGGGTAGTGTGATGTAGTGTAGGGGTAGTGTGATGTCGTGTAGGGGTAGTGTGATGTAGTGTAGGGGTAGTGTGATGGTAGGGGTAGTGTGATGTAGTGTAGGGGTAGTGTGATGTGATGTAGCGGTAGTGTGATGTAGTGTAGGGGTAGTGTGATGTAGTGTAGGGGTAGTGTGATGTAGTGTAGGGGTAGTGTGATGTAGTGTAGGGGTAGTGTGATGTAGTGTAGGGGTAGTGTGATGTAGTGTAGGGGTAGTGTAATGTAGTGTAGGGGTAGTGTGATGTAGTGTAGGGGTAGTGTGATGTCGTGTAGGGGTAGTGTAATGTAGTGTAGGGGTAGTGTGATGTAGTGTAGGGGTAGTGTAATGTAGTGTAGGGGTAGTGTAATGTAGTGTAGGGGTAGTGTGATGTAGCGGTAGTGTGATGTAGTGTAGGGGTAGTGTGATGTAGTGTAGGGGTAGTGTGATGCAGCGTAGGGGTAGTGTGATGGTAGGGGTAGTGTGATGGTAGGGGTAGTGTGATGGTAGGGGTAGTGTGATGTAGTGTAGGGGTAGTGTGATGGTAGGGGTAGTGTAGGGGTAGTGTGATGTAGTGTAGGGGTAGTGTGATGGTAGGGGTAGTGTGATGTAGTGTAGGGGTAGTGTGATGTAGCGTAGGGGTAGTGTAGGGGTAGTGTGATGTAGTGTAGGGGTAGTGTGATGTAGTGTAGGGGTAGCGTGATGGTAGGGGTAGTGTGATGTAGTGTAGGGGTAGTGTGATGTAGCGTAGGGGTAGTGTGATGTAGCGTAGGGGTAGTGTGATGTAGTGTAGGGGTAGTGTGATGTAGTGTAGGGGTAGTGTGATGTAGTGTAGGGGTAGTGTGATGTAGCGTAGGGGTAGTGTGATGTAGTGTAGGGGTAGTGTGATGTAGTGTAGGGGTAGTGTGATGTAGTGTAGGGGTAGTGTGATGTAGCGGTAGTGTGATGTAGCGGTAGTGTGATGTAGCGGTAGTGTACTGGTAGTGTGATGTAGTGTAGCGGTAGTGTGATGTAGCGGTAGTGTGATGTAGCGGTAGTGTACTGGTAGTGTGATGTAGTGTAGCGGTAGTGTGATGTAGCGGTAGTGTGATGTAGCGGTAGTGTACTGGTAGTGTGATGTAGTGGTAGTGTGATGTAGTGTAGGGGTAGTGTGATGGTCGCGGTAGTGTGATGGTCGCGGTAGTGTGATGTGATGTAGAGTACGTTTATTGATTTGTTTATTTTGTACAATGTAACGCCATCTTCCTTGAAAAGCATTTTATAAATAGTATTTTATTAATAATAAATCAATCTCTGCTCACCGTTGAGTACACTTGGCGTCCATCTGCAAGTTGGCAGGCTTGAGCGGCGTCAACACAGTTACAAGAGCCGGGGACAGTGGAGCCCCAGTCAGAGGCTCCGTTGATCAGGCCACAGCACTTTGCCTGGAAAACAAGTGAGTTAGCCCTCCATCTTACCAACACTGGGGTTGTGTTCAGTAAAGGCACACTGTCATTTTCCCCATTGCAAAATATTTTACTACGATCTGTTCAGGTAACAGCCCATCTAACGATTTAAAAAAAATGTTATTCAGTTTGTCTACAAAATGATCCAATAACATCCGTAGCCAATTGAATTAGAACAATTCATCTGGAGCCCACTAAACAAACAATTATTCACCACTGACAAATTCAAGACTGGACAGTCAATGGCAGGTACCGAGATGAATCACCTGGACATAGGATGCGACCCAAATGGCACCCTATCCCAATGGCGCTACCCATGTTAACACAGGCTTTTGGCCACCAGAGTCTTCTATCCAACTCTATGGGAGGTGCCGAGATGAATCACCTGGACATAGGATGCACCCTATTCCCTTTATAGTGCACTGCTTTGGACCAGAGCCCTCTGGGTCCTGCTCAAAAGTAATACACTATTAGGGAATTGGTGCCATTTGTGGCGCATCCTACGTCCAGGTGATTCATCTCGGTACCTCCCATAGAGTTGGATAGAAGACTCTGGTGGCCAAAAGCCTGTTTTAACATGGGGTAGCGCCACTGAGGACTTTCTCCATTTTGAAGTAGTCAACTTCATCGGCTGATCCCTCCTGATGACCCTGTCGGAGTCATGTCCAACCGGGTCATCAGGAGAGATCAACCAATTACTTTGACTCGTGAAGAAGAGAGTGTACTACTTCAAAAATGGTGAGTACCTCAATGGCGTTGGCCACCGTGTGTTCACAGACACCATAATGAAGATCTATCGTTCTCTATGGTACCTCCACTTCCAGTTTCTGGATGTCCGTCTGGACGTCAGGCTTCTGGTCCCTCAGTGGCAGCAGCTTCCCCAGACTCTCCTTCACCCACACCTGAGACTGGAAGAGGCCATTTACACAGTCATTGAACAGTATGGGAGTCACACACACGAAACCGGTGTGGAAAGCATGTTTTATTAAAACACATATTCAAGAAGTGTCAAGGTACTGACTGTATACGAGGGACTACATTTTTTTTGTAGGAATTCAATTGTCCCCACAACAGGTAGCATAGCGGTTAAGAGCGTTGGGCCAGTAACCGAAAGGTCAATGGTTCAAATCCGAGCCGACTAGGTGAAAAATCTGTCGATGTGCCTTCGCACAAGGCACCTTAACCCTAATTGCGCCTGTAAGTCGCTCTGGATAAGAGCGTCTGCTAAATGAATAAAATGAACAAATCTGATCGCGACGAGTGTGTCACCTTCCCCTCGCTAACAGTGGGTGTGTGACATCCTACGGAGCACAGACTTCAATTCAATGTCTATTCCACGTTGGTTCAACGTAATTTCATTTAAAAACGTGGAAACGTTGATTGAACCAGTCAGGGTTTCCTCCTTACCTTCTTCTCTCCGACAGCTCCCAGGATTCCGGCGATCAGCAGGAGGATGAAGATGAGGAGCAGCCCGACGAAGAACTGAAACAAAACAATAACATGATATGCCCACCACATGCTATTGGTCCAGGAAGTTTTTCTAAAAGTGAACTGGATTCAACTTATCAGATAAGATTAAAAATATCAGAATTGGGTTTTTCAAAAGTGAAATGATACTCTGATCTTTCATATAAGGATTTGGTAATCCAATATCACCTTTAAAAATCATGATTAAATGTAATGAGGATATTTTTGAGACCGTAAATCGTGATCATCTTGATCCCACTGGGAGGGTGGAGTCTGGGTGGTTTTAGAAAAGGTGAACGGTCCTACAACCAAGACATTACAACGGAACTAAAGGAGGTCCAAACACGTTACATCTGAAAACCAAAGCTTCGTTACGTTAAATTGACTGCAGGATAGTTGTTATATTGAGAAGTGTCAAATAAATCCATCTACTTACAGTGGCTTTAGAAAGTATTCATACCCCTTGACTTACACATTGTGTACCTGCCTGAATTCAAAATGGATGAAAGAGATTTTTTTCCCTCACAATGCTGCATAATGACAAAGTGAAAACATGTTTAGAAATGTTTGCAAATGTATTGAAAATTAAAAACAGATATCACATTTACATGAATACTTCCAAAAGGCACTGTATAAGGGATTTGCAGGCTCCATTTTACATTTGACGTATTTTAATTCATGTAGTTTACTCATCTCTGTATCCCTATAACAGTGAGGTAGTACCCCAAGCTGTCCATTAGATGTTTTTAGAATTGTATAACTGCCTTAATTTTGCCGGACCAGGAAGAGTAGCTGATGCCTTGGCAGCAGCTAATGGGGATCCATAATAAGTAATTAGATGGCGAGGTGTAGGCCAGTTCAAAGCACTGAACATCTGGATTCTGTGATCTTTGATATTGTGGCATCTGGATCGGAATGATCCTATCCAATTATTTTCTGGAGGAAAAGAAAAACAGCCAGATCAATTTGATCCTGGATAGCAAAACCAGCCAGATCGATCTGATCCTGGACAAAAGGAACACCTATGTGAGAATGCTGTTAATTGACTACAGCTCAGCGTTCAACACCATAGAGCCCAACAAAGCTCATCACTAAGCTAAGGACCCTAGGACTAAACACCTCCCTCTGCAACTGGGTCCTGGACTTCCTGACGGGCCGCCCCCAGGTGGTAAGGGTAGGCAACACATCCGCCACGCTGATCCTCAACACGGGGGCCCCTCAGGGGTGCGTGCTTAGTCCCCTCCTGTACTCCCTGCTCACCCACAACTGCGTGGCCGCGCACGACTCCAACGCCATCATTAAGTTTGCTGACGACACAAGTGGTAGGCCTGATCACCGACAACGATGAGACAGCCTATAGGGAGGAGGTCAGATACCTGGCAGCGTGGTGCCAGGACAACAACCTCTCCCTCAACGTGATCAAGACAAAGGAGCTGATCGTGGACTACAAGAAAAGGAGGACTGAACAGGCCCCCATTAACATCGACGGGGCTGTAGTGGAGCAGGTTGAGAGTTTCAAGTTCCTTGGTGTCCACATCACCAACAAACTATCATGGTCCACACATACCAAGACAGTCGTGAAGAGGGCACGACAAAGCCTATTCCCCCTCAGGAGACTGAAAAGATTTGGCATGGGTCCACAGATCCTCAAAATGTTCTACAGATGCAGCATCCTGACCGGTTGCGTCACCGCCTTGTATGGCAACTGCTCGGCACTCGACCGTAAGGCGCTTCAAAGAGTAGTGCGTACGGCCCAGTACATCACTGGGGCCAAGCTTCCTGCCATCCAGGACCTATATACTAGGCGGTGTCAGAGGAAGGCCCACAAAATTGTCAAAGACTCCAGTCACCCAAGTCAGACTGTTCTCTCTGCTACCGCACGGCAAGCGGTACCGGAGAGCCAAGTTTAGAATCAAAAGGCTCCTTAACAGCTTCTACCCCCAAATCATGACTGCTGAACAATTCATCAAATGGCCACCCAGACTATTTACATTGACCCCTCCCCCCTCCCCAGACTATTTACATTGACCCCTCCCCCCTCCCTTTGTTTTTATGCTGCTGCTACTCACTGTTTATTATCTATGCATAGTCACTTCACCCTTACCTACATGTACAAATTACCTCGACTAACCTGCACATTGACTCGGTACCGTTACCCTCTTTATATAGCCTCGTTATTTGATTGTGTTTAGTAAATATGTTCTTAACTCTATTTCTTGAACTGCATTGTTGGTTAAGGGCTTGTAAGTAAGCATTTCACGGTAAGGTCTACACCTGTTGTAGTCGGTGCATGTGACAAATAAAATTTGATTTGATTCTGTATAGCAAAACCAGCCAGATCAATCTGATCCTGGATAGCAAAAAAAGACAATTACAGAATCTGGATCATTCTGATCCAGATTAAAAGCTGTGAAAATCTGTCCCCAGAAGTCCTTTCCCATGGGTGACCTGGGGAAACCATTAGATTCACTAAAAGCCTTACAATCTCATACTTGCAATCTCATACTTGCAATGGTCTCTCTTGCAAAAGAGATGCCATCTCGAACATGTATATATAAAAAAAAGGTTAAATACATGATCGTGTGTAGGTATATGGAGAGACTAGTTGTAGGATCTAACCAAACCAAAGTTCCACTGAGTGAAAGTGTCACAGAACATTTCTAAAAGCCACTAAAACCCCCAGAGGCCAAACCACACCTTTAACATGAAGATTAAAACACCACTGACCTACTAGGTGACAAACAACAAGACCTCCTCCACATCTTGCAGCTAACCGCATCCACTTCCTTTTACAGGCGTACAGGCTCAAAATGGCACCCAGGACAAAAAGTAGAGCAGTATAATAAAGGTTTTGTTTTATAGTGTGTCTGACTGCTGGTCTGTGGCCGACTGCTGCCTGTGTTCGGTGCTTCAGCGGTTGGCTATTTGGGACAGCGTTATCCTATGCAGTGTACAATACTGTTGCATTTTTAAATTTTTAAAATGTGAGGGTTAGCCATTGTAAGGGTGTGTGTGTGTGTGTGTGTTTCCCCTCACCAGAATGAGCATGCAGCGGTTTTCCTTAATGGCTCCGCAGCAGCCCAAGAAGCCCAGGACCATGATGATGACACCAACAGCTATCAGCAGGTCTACAAACGGCACTGCCTCGTCCATTATCTGATGGAAGGGGGACAGGCAGTTTCTCAGTCATTTCTACATGTCGATATTACGTGCTAAATATATTTATATGACTGGATCCCTTTTTTTTTTTTTTTTTTATCAAGGTGATGGGTTTACACTTGTTATTTTTTTACTGTGTAAAGCTTTTGATGGGGATGGCAATGTAGTGTCAGACTGGACATTTCCTTACCACGTTTCCATTCTTGCTCACTTTGAGGTAGATGGAGACACCAAGAATGATGCATCCACTGATCTGGGGGAAGAAAAAAAAAAAAAAAAAGAGATGAAATGAACACTTTATCTAGAATCAGCTTTATAAAGTTGTGCATTTCAATGTCACTGGGATTACATTAACAGGTCTTGTTGCCGTACCAACTCAACATGAATGTGGATTCATGTCAAAGATGCACAAAAACACACTAGCTACATCTGGTGGCGACTTTGTGAAACTACAGTTGAACCACCACCACTGTGAAACTACAGTTGAACCACCACAATCAAGGATGAGATACAGCATCATCCAACCACCACAGGAGGATAGCTTTCCTGTGGTCACAACAATGGATGCTAGACCACATGGGAGAATCTCAAATTGTTTTCCTTGATTCCTCAAATCCTATCCTCGCCTCTTACATCCATTGAAAGAGAAGCCACTGTAGGTACGGTCATCTCTGGTTAATATATTACACTATAGGGCGGCAGGTAGCTTAGTGGTTAAGAGCGTTGTGCCAGTAACCGCTGGTTCTAATCCCCGAGCCGACTAGGTGAAATCTGTCGATGTGCCCTTGAGCAAGGCATTTAACCCTAGTCGCTCTGGATAAGAGCGTCTGCTAAATGACAAATGCAAATGTAAATAGCCTAGGTAAGGTCATCTCTGGTTAATATATTACACTATAGCCTAGGTAAGGTAATCTCCAGTTAATATATTACACTATAGCCTAGGTAAGGTCATCTGGTCAAATTGGTGGATTGGTAAGACTTAAGTTGGGCTACTACTTAGAGAAATGCAATGAACAGTTCCACTTTTTTTTTTAAAGAAATACAATTGAGATTCCCAGGACTTGTAAACAACCCACATCACAATTCATAGAAACCATTGTGGGTATTTCCCCCTAATGCTTTTTCTATCAGATTGCTGCTAAGCGACGCAAGACAAAACATAACAAATATTTTTTTGTTCTTGAGATAAGACCGACCAGGCTCGAAACCGGTCACCTTGCCAACACTGGACGGGCAGCAAACACGAGTCTTTGACAAAGAACAGGTTGTGAGTAGAGCCTTGCATAGAGACTGGTCTGGTCATTCTCTGGCCATGACATCATCCCAAACAGCACCTTATTCCCTATGGGCCAGAGGGGTATACTTCAAATCAAGATTAAGGAGTTAGCTAGATATGCTTGAAATGGGCATGGTCTAATTGAGTCAACCAACAAACACTCATCTAGGTTAAGCTTTCTTAATGTTAAATGAACCAGAAAAATCTGTTATTTCTGGTTGTTTATCAAAGTTAGCTGGCTAACTCATTGAGCCTGCTTTGTAGTATACCCCTCTGGTTAAAAGTAGTGCACTAAAGGGAATCCTAGGGTGACATTTGGGACAAGTAATTTCAACCTGTCCACAAAGGGGAGGTGACACCTTATACCTCAGACTGAATACCCTTTACATTTTAGTCATTTAGCAGACGCTCTTATCCAGAGCGACTTACAGTTAGTGAGTGCATACATTTATTGTTTTCCCCCCCCATACTGGTCCCCCCGTGGGAATCGAACCCACAACCCTGGCGTTGCAAACGCCATGCTCTACCAACGGAGCTACACGGGACCCTTGGTTTGTAAACCAACGCAACACAAAAACGTACAAGCGTTCAGTCATTGTAGTGAGGCAACACTGGCTGCCTCAAATTGATAGAAAATAGCACAAGTCTAAACCACAGACTACAGTTATGTCTCGATACATGACTAGTGAGTTCTATGCTAGGAACACTGGGCAACAACTTCCCATTCTAGAACACCACAAGTGTTCCATTTTAGAAGAATACTCTTCTGCAATTCACAATTCAATTCCAGCAACATTTCCTACATTAGTCATATAGAAGTTGAAGGAGTTCAAGCCACACACACACACTAAACAAACACCACTGTGCCTGGTGACATTTAGCCAGGCATCTGGGTTGCATTCATTATGCACCAAACGGAAGAAAACTGACTGAATCAGGGAGGGGCAGAGGCTTGTCCATTGAGAAATGATCATTTTCATTTTCCATGTTGCAAAATATTTAGCTACGGAGTGCACTGATGAATACGACCCTGCTTTAACTGTGGGAACTGGGAAGGCTTGTTAAGCTATCATCGCAAAGGCAACACCTTCCAGAGTCAGTGGAGGTAGAATTACTTCCTTCCCTACCTACCCAGTAACCCGAGATAATTACTTCTCCTTCCCTACCCAGTCACCCTAGAGAGAACCAGTTAGGGCAGTACCGGCACATTCTAGAACAATGACTAAGTGACCAAGCAACACATACCAGTTAATAAATGAACAGAGTCACATCCAATCCCAAATGGCACCACATTACATACAGTGTACTACTATGCCATGTGACTCAGCCAAGGTAACAGAGTGCTCTCTGGAAAGAAAGAAAACACTTGCACCAATGTCTTCTATCCAACAACTAAGGGTCAGAGGTACTAGTCCAGCCCAGTCCTCCCCTACCACCAGTTTCAGAAGTTAAGAATGGGACCAGTGCCAAACGCAGGTTAATATGGGACTGTAATGAAACGTCCTCAGGCCTAATGAAAATACGTAGTTCTGTAACTCTCCAACCTGCCAGTATCTACATTCCAGTGCTGTAACTCTCCAACCTGCCAGTCTCTACATTCCAGTGCTGTAACTCTGGAGTGGGAGATGGGTTGTAGATCTATACTAAATGCCTAGGGGGTGGGAGATGGGTTGTAGATATATCCTAATTGCCTAGGGAGTGGGAGATGGGTTGTAGATATATACTAATTGCCTAGGGGGTGGGAGATGGGTTGTAGATATATCCTAATTGCCTAGGGAGTGGGAGATGGGTTGTTTCTGGCAGAGAGATGATACTGTACTTTAATTCTATGGTTTCTGGTTTGTTAAAGGCTCCATAAACTGACGTAAAAACTCAGGACAGGTCCTGGCAACAGGCTAAGGACAGATAACCATGAAGCACTATGCCTAAGCAGTTTTTTCCCCCCACATCAACAGTAGAAGAATATTGTATTTCCCATGTTTCCTGTCAAGGCCATGGCTAGGAGACTAGTTTAAGAAGTGGTAAAACATACAGAGAAACAAACCAAGGGAGTTGTGAATGTCTAATCTGTGTAGAAAAAAAACATAATCACCAGGTCATGTTTTCCAAAGACAAAACATGTAAACTCAGGACAGAGACCAATCAGAAAGTCATTAATGTTAATATGCTTTAAAGGGTTTAGCTGGCCTGAGAAGTGTATCGATACAGTAGCCTGCTATGACCTGGCTGGGCCCCCTCTCTGGTCGGGCTGAGAGTGGCGAGATGGAATTATAATTGATCATGTCTTTACAAAGATGGAAAAAGCTAGTGTGGATATATGGAACAGGAACCATACGAAGGAGGGAGTGGTCAGAGTTATTTTGTCTTGAAGGCTTTAACGAAAGATGGCCGTGTGATATTCACACATTGTTAGCAGACACATTGAAACGTGATTTCATTTCCATAACAGACATGTAAATAGCTTTTTGAATGAATACTACATGTACTAGGGCTACTAGTTGATCACTAAAACGATCAAACACCTCACTGTACTACACAGACACATTTATATGATTAAAAACCAACGTCAAACCAAATCAAGGAAACTATAGTTAAAACCATTTAGGTTAATATGACTCACCCAGAACAGTAGGTTGAAGAGGAAGAGCAGGTACTTCACACACTTATTCACAGCCATCTTCTATCCTTCCAGCAGCCAGGCGAGAGGTGATGTCAGACCAACGTCAAGTTACTGCCTACTGCTCTGTTCCAGACCCGGCCTGGTGTTGTGGGGGAGTGAGAGGGTTCTTTCACAAACCCGTATTGCAAAGCTGTGGGTGTGGTTCCTGACTACTCAGCCCAGTCCACTCTCTCTAGCCTCTCTTTCAAAGCTGTGGGTGTGGTTCCTGACTACTCAGCCCAGTCCACTCTCTCTAGCCTCTCTTTCAAAGCTGTGGGTGTGGTTCCTGACTACTCAGCCCAGTCCACTCTCTCTAGCCTCTCTTTCAAAGCTGTGGGTGTGGTTACTAACTAGACAGTCCACTCCAGTCTCCAACATACAGACCCCACAGCAAACCGACCCTCAGTCTTGTAGACAGTGAAACCCCAGAGCAGTTCTGACCTCTACTGGCTCGTTCATCAGAGTAATCAGCCTGTAACAATTATCACCTGAGTCCAATCGACTAATTACGCCTACTGCCAAGGAACATTATTATCAATGCTCACAAGCTGCTGTACCTACTGCCGATTAATTATATTATCAAGGTTCACAAGCTGTACCTACTGCCAATTAACTATATTATCAAGGCTCACAAGCTGTACCTACTGCCAATTAACTATATTATCAAGGCTCACAAGCTGTACCTACTGCCGATTAATTATATTATCAAGGCTAACAAGCTGTACCTACTGCCAATTAATTATATTATCAAGGCTAACAAGCTGCACCACAGGAAATAACAACCATTATACGTGTTAAAGCCTTGCTCTGCACAACTTGTAAATCGTTGTTTGACAAAGCAGCCCCCATATACAGAGACCTAGCCATTGTCTCTGTCTGTCCCCATATACAGAGACCTAGCCATTGGCTCTGTCTCTCCCCACATACAGAGACCTAGCCATTGGCTCTGTTTGTCCCCATATACAGAGACCTAGCCATTGGCTCTGTCTGTCCCCATATACAGAGACCTAGCTATTGGCTCTGTCTCTCCCCATATACAGACACCTATCCATTGGCTCTGTCTGTCCCCATATACAGAGACCTAGCCATTGGCTCTGTCTCTCCCCACATACAGAGACCTAGCCATTGGCTCTGTTTGTCCCCATATACAGAGACCTAGCCATTGGCTCTGTCTCTCCCCACATACAGAGACCTAGCCATTGGCTCTGTTTGTCCCCATATACAGAGACCTAGCCATTGTCTCTGTCTCTCCCCATATACAGAGACCTAGCCATTGGCTCTGTCTGTCCCCATATACAGAGACCTAGCCATTGGCTCTGTCTCTCCCCATATACAGAGACCTAGCCATTGGCTCTGTCTCTCCCCACATACAGAGACCTAGCCATTGGCTCTGTCTCTCCCCATATACAGAGACCTAGCCATTGGCTCTGTCTCTCCCCACATACAGAGACCTATCCATTGGCTCTGTCTGTCCCCACATACAGAGACCTAGCTATTGGCTCTGTCTGTCCCCATATACAGACACCTAGCCATTGTCTCTGTCTGTCCCCATATACAGAGACCTAGCCATTGGCTCTGTCTGTCCCCACATACAGAGACCTAGCCATTGGCTCTGTCTCTCCCCATATACAGAGACCTAGCCATTGGCTCTGTCTGTCCCCACATACAGAGAGAGATGAAAAAGAGAATGGGAGGCAGAGGGAAAGAGAGAGAGAGAGAGAGCGCAGAGAAAAGGAGAGAGCTCTCCAGTCTCCTCTCAGGCCCATTAGAGGTTAATGAACATAGTGTTAGAGAGGAAACAACAGGGAGGTCCACCACTAATGGCTGTGAGATGTTACTATGACACACATCCAATAACCCAGGAGAGACTTCATGGCTCAGGGAGGAACTGTTGCTGGTTTCAGATGTTTCCCATGCCTGCTGCCTATGAATGTGACCAGATGTAAACCCTCATTAGATCAGATGATGATAATTCCATCTCAACTCTCAGCTGAGGACTGTTGGTAGGCAGACAGAGGAGCAACAGGGGGTCAGAAGGGTGGAAATCAGAATGTGATGTCTCTAACCCTAGAATGTGATGTCTCTTTGCCACCTTCTCCTCCCTGCTGAATCCTCCTCCTCCTCCCCCCCCTCCTCCCTCTCTGTGGATGACTTCGTCAACCATTTTGAAAAGAAGGTTGACGACATCCGATCCTCGTTTGTTAAGTCAAATGACACTGCTGGTCCTGCTCACACTGCCCTACCCTATGCTTTGACTTCTTTCTCCCCTCTCTCTCCAGATAAAATCTTGCGACTTGTGACGGCCGGCCGCCCAACAACCTGCCCGCTTGACCCTATCCCCTCCTCTCTTCTCCAGACCATCTCCGGTGACCTTCTCCCTTACCTCACCTCGCTGATCAACTCATCCTTGACCGCTGGCTATGTCCTTCCGTCTTCAAGAGAGCGATAGTTGCACCCCTTCTCAAAAAACCAACACTCGATCCCTCTGATGTAAACGACTACAGACCAGTATCCCTTCTTTCTTTTCTCTCCAAAACTATTGAGCGTGCCGTCTTTAGCCAACTCTCTTGCTATCTCTCTCAGAATGACCTTCTTGATCCAAACCAGTCAGGTTTCAAGACTGGTCATTCAACTGAGACTGCTCTTCTCTGTGTCATGGAGGCTCTCCGCACTGCTAAAGCTAACTCTCTCTCCTCTGCTCTTGTCCTTCTAGACCTGTCTGCTGCCTTTGATACTGTGAACCATCAGATCCTCCTCTCCACCCTCTCCGAGCTGGGCATCTCCAGCGCGGCTCACTCTTGGATTGCGTCCTACCTGACCGGTCGCTCCTACCAAGTGGCGTGGCGAGAAGCTGTCTCCGCACCACGTGCTCTCACCACTGGTGTCCCCCAGGGCTCAGTTCTAGGCCCTCTCCTATTCTCGCTATACACCAAGTCACTTGGCTCTGTCATATCCTCACATGGCCTCTCCTATCATTGCTACGCAGACGACACACAACTAATCTTCTCCTTTCCCCCTTCTGATAACCAGGTGGCGAATCGCATCTCTGCATGTCTGGCAGACATATCAGTATGGATGACGGATCACCACCTCAAGCTGAACCTTGGCAAGACGGAGCTGCTCTTCCTCCCGGGGAAGGACTGCCCGTTCCATGATCTCGCCATCACGGTTGACAACTCCGTTGTGTCCTCCTCCCAGAATGCGAAGAGCCTTGGCGTGACCCTGGACAACACCCTGTCGTTCTCCGCTAACATCAAGGCGGTGATCCGATCCTGTAGGTTCATACTCTACAACATTCGGAGAGTACGACCCTGCCTTACACAGGAAGCGGCACAGGTCCTAATCCAGGCACTTGTCATCTCCCATCTGGATTACTGCAACTCGCTGTTGGCTGGGCTCCCTTCCTGTGCCATTAAACCCCTACAACTCATCCAGAACGCTGCAGCCCGTCTGGTGTTCAACCTTCCCAAGTTCTCTCACGTCACCCCGCTCCACCGCACACTCCACTGGCTTCCAGTTTAAGCTCGCATCTGCTACAAGACCATGGTGCTTGCCTACGGAGCTGTGAGGGGAACGGCACCTCCGTACCTTCAGGCTCTGATCAGTCCCTACACCCAAACGAGGGCATTGCGTTCATCCACCTCTGGCCTGCTGGCTCCCCTACCTCTGCGGAAGCACAGTTCCTGCTCAGCCCAGTCAAAACTGTTCGCTGCTCTGGCACCCAAATGGTGGAACAAGCTCCCTCACGACGCCAGGACAGCGGAGTCACTCACCACCTTCCGGAGACATTTGAAACCCCACCTCTTTAAGGAATACCTGGGATAGGATAAAGTAATCCTTCTATCCCCCCCCCAAAAAAATAATTGTAAAGTGGTTATCCCACTGGCTATAAGGTGAATGCACCAATTTGTAAGTCGCTCTGCTAAATGACATAAATGTAAATGTAAAACAATGCAAACCCTCCCTAAAATGAGTGGAAGGGAGAACGGCCTGAGGAGAGGTTGAGGTGTTAGTACAGCCCTGTTTACCCACTCCGACAGGGAAGCCCTGTTTACCCACTCCGACAGGGAAGCCCTGTTTACCCACTCTGACAGGGCATGCAGCCTGGCCCTGCTTTGAGTGGTGTGTGTGTGTGTGTGTGTTTGTGTGTGTTTTGGGCATTGGGCCACTCCCTAAACAGTGTGTAGTGTAGTCATTAGAGCCAGCGTATACAAACTGAATGGCTTGTGGCAGGAAGCACCAATGTCCTCTGAGACACGTGCTGTATGGGTCAAGGATTCATTAGTTCCATCTCAGATCTGACATGACAGCTGGCAGATAGTGGAGAAATGAAACCAGTGCTGTTTCTGGGTATAAGCACCAATGAAAAATGTATGCACTCACTAACTGTAAGTCGCTCTGGATAAGAGCGTCTGCTAAATGACTAAAATGTAAAATGTAAATGTATAAGTGACGTAAGCGCCCATCGCTAGGGGACCCCCAACCAAACTAAGGAAGTCAGTCAGGGTCTCAACTTACTGTTAGTTAGGATAGTAGAATACACAAGGTGACATTTTGTTTTTATTTGGTACTGCATCAGAAGTTTTCCCCTTCTCATGTCAGTCACTGAGAGTCACTCAATAGAGCTCGCCAGCTTGTAGTCCTGAAAAACAGAAATGAGTTAGAATTTTCTACTTCTGTCTGTTCAGCCATTCCTATTGGGGGAAATTAATGGGGAAAGAATGGGGTTTTGTGAAAACGACAAAAAAATAAGGTCTGAGGTTAACACAGGCTTATGAGATCTCATAGGTTTTGTTCTAGGTGATAATATCAGTCAGTTAAAGGTAGACGCAAAATGACGTCGTCACGAGCAGCGCCGCAGATATTGAGATGAGCGAGATGCACGACTTCACTCTCACTCAGTATCTGCGCGTGTGCACGGATTCGCTTCATGCTGTTACAGCGTGGTAGCCAGGGCACCGAAACAGCGGAGAAGTTGCAACGCTCTTAGTTGTTGCTGCTGAAAATTGACCCACTATGCTGTCTACTTTCTGTCCCTACGTCATATCGCTGAGTCTACCGTTAACACGACCGTTGTGAGTTGTGAAGCCTTTACGCGCTTGTTTTGATTACATAATTGATTCGAAATTCACAAAAGGTGACATTAGCTGATGAAGATTATCTCATGGAACAACACGTATAAGATCTCCTAAGACTGTGTTCACCACAGACCTTATTTTCAGCGTTTATCCAAAAAGCCTACAAAAAAAAACAATTCATGGTGTCGTATATGATGAATGGTGGTCATTATTGCCGTCAACAAAGAGTTCGCTATGCTGTATCGTGTTAGAGGCTTTTATTAAAATCACGAATTTCCAGCATAGATACAGACTCGCGATGTCCGGAGAACGGCTCCCCAGATTGATATGGCCGTTCTGCCGTCTCATCGTTTACCCCCTATTTATAAACAATGCAAAAAGAGGAGTGACTCCCCTCTTCTGACCAATCACCAGTCTCCCCTCGGGCGTCACCCTCCAAGCGGCACATTTCAAATAACATCATAAAACCTCCCCCCTCTGGCCTGAACAACCAACATTCCATTTCGTCATGAAAAACATTTAACAAAGGCATAATCTTCAGATACGATATTCCCCCCTTTCGAGACGAAATAAACGTCTCGAAAACAAACAGAATAAGATTATGACTATTAACCATTTATCTCATTGAGTATCTTTAACCAAACACATTCTCCTCTAGAGTGTAAATACCTTTCTATGAAATACCTGTTTATGAAGTGAGAATACATTACTATGACCTATGAACAACTGTTTATGAAGTATGAATACATTACTATGAATTATGAATAAATCTTTATGGAGTGTGAGAGCGAAAAACCTGTCCGGCAACCTTTGTTCCAAATCCATCCATCCATCAATCAAGACAGTAAAATTCTCTCACGGTCCCTCTGCCCCAGGCAACCACCGCGGTACTCCAGCTAAACTCATAAACCATGTAAATACATTTGAAACTATGATGCCATTAAATACACATGTTTCCCCTGCAAACAAAATCCTATCCAGAAACATCCACTCTCAGGCTGGTCAACCCATAGGACCGGAAAGGGAATCTCTCCCTGCCTAAACGTCCTTTCCCTAACCCCATCGAAATAAACAAAAGCATCTAAGATCCTCATCTGCATTCAATAACATCAAACATCATTCTACTAAAATCAATACCTAAGAATATGACACAATTATGTATTACACATCAAATATGTCTATATTTCATTGCAGACACTGGAATGTAGTCCACTACACTTCATCTCCTCCGTAGTCTCAACTTCCAATGGACTTGTTGATGATGGAATCAGCCACACCCTCCTTGTTTCATCTCCTCCAGTCATATTGTCCCTTCATATTGTCTTTGAGTCACATGTTCCCCCAAATGCTTCTGGAATGACAAGAAAATAAACGACCAAACAGTATCTTTTGCAAAACAACATTTTCAAATTAAAACTCAACATCAATTTAAGAATATAAAAATGACCTATAAATGATGTATGAATCACATAAACCTATCCCCCCCTTGATTCATAAATCATACTAAAATCATACTAAAAAAAATGTTTTCCTTGAAACAATAAAAATAAAATGATCAAATAATCAAAAAGGATATTTATCCATTCAGTAGTCCATCTAGACCCCTTCGTCCGTCTTCGTCCAGATCCGGAACAGTCAACACCGGCATCATTCTCCAACCTATTTCAATCTCATAGCTTCCTCAAAAGTCAGTAACATATTACACAGTGCTATCAAAGCTGTCATTAACCCATCACTGCCCCTACTGGCCTAATTGATCTTGCAACCAAATCTTCTCAGATCTCCCAAACACATCCCTTATAATGCATATATAACCCCAGTGATCTTATCTAAACTATCTGGACTCAAAAGATAACTAATATTTATCAATATGATCTTCCCAAATGTTACACCATACCATGAATGAAGTCCCCCCTTCTCCCTTAAACTTATTCTTCAATGATAGGCTTGAAGACTATGACATGTCGCCATGTGTCTGCTAAATGACTAAAATGTAAATGTAATGTCACCCTTTTAACCCTAGAGTTAGCTGTGTCCAATGCTATCCCTCTTATAATGGTAAAACCTCATATGGAAGCTTAAACGTTGACCTGTAACAACATCCTATCCCCCATAGGGTAAGAATATACTCTATCATCACAAACCCACCAAATATCTCTAAAATTCCCATAGTCACATTGTCAGTCAAAAGCTAATCTTTTAACCATCAAAGTCCTGCTCTTCTTACTACCTGATATATAAAAAGTAACCTATTATTTGTCATCACTACCCTTAAGGTCATACTTATCCAAGGTTATCCTATACTCATCACACTCTGATATTCCCATAAACATACCCCTTACCTCATATGTTTTATTAGAACAAAAACAACTTTTATCCCTCAATATTTCACCTGAATACTTCAGGTTTCCACTGTTACCTGACTTTACTTTCCATCTAACAATTCCCATAGGGTAAACCATTTACCCAAGAACACTTAAACCCTACTGGTCTGACAACTACATTATTTTATCTGTCAATGACTGTTGCCGACACCACAGTCATGACAAAGCATAACCCTGACCCACACCTGCCAGAGGCCGCGCGACCGTCTAACACGTCTTGGGCTGGCATCCCCAACAGACATCAACCCTCAAGATTCCTCACTGATTCTTACAGAATGAGTTAATCTATCTCTAATTTTCACAACAGAGGAACGAGCAGCACTGATCAGATGCCCCCCCCCTCTGTCATCAAAATCAAAAGACCCCATCCTGCAGCTTCCATGATGAATCTCTATTCTCCATTTCAGATTAATCTATATTGTTTCTATCTGCTCTCCTATTTTAACCCCATTCGTACTATAACCTCCTGAGTCCCTCTTGCTACCTCTTTAATTTCAGAACAGTTGTTGTCGGTATCATACTCCTATATTTGCTATTGCCATAGTATCATTAATCCCTTCCAAAGTTACCCTTAAAGTAGTTGATTTAGCTGCTGTATCAACCCTAATTACTTCTAGTGCAAAAGTTCCCATTCCCATTATCCTCTATGTCTTATCTACTGTTGGAGTGACTACTGTCCATTCAGTTCTACTCCTCCTGAACTCCCTCAATGACTGTGGAGGCTACAACAGACCTCAACTCTTCCATTATAAGCATTACTTTATGAATTACATAGCCCTTTACCCAATAATTCTGAACCGGAACAAATTCTAATGCTTGCACTAGATAAGTACACATATTCTCCCTGACCTTTCTCTGTAACATTACGCAACATAAGTGAACAGTCACTCCTAACCCTCTTCTCAACTATACCTCCTTTTACTCCTGGTCCTGATAACAATACTTATTCTCCATAATTATCTCTCCATATGGGAGGAACGTCCCCATCCTAAACCCTAATAAGTGTTTTCCCCCTAAAATTGGTGCTGTATTGGTTCCCTTATAATCAAATGCAATATATTTATGACTTTAATACCTATCAATGTTGAAAGAGTTAAATTGCTTCTCCCTGTTGTTCTAATAGACTGAAGTGTTAATGTCCTTATTTACTCCTAGTTTTCCCCCAGTTTTCCCCTAAGACTTTGAACTCTTTCCTTGTACTTCCATCCATCCCCACTAGTGTCACTTTTTCCCCCTTTCAGTTCTACCTCTAAACTTTAAACCTCCTGATTATAACAAAAGGTACCCACAATTACCTTGATCTTCCTATTCTAAAGTGTCATTCATTACTGTTCTCTCTCACTACTAACTTTGAAACTTAGCTTACTGTCTCAGAGTTCCTTCACCCCTAGTTCTCCTAACTTATTTTAATCTAATCTTTTCTCTCATAACATTTAAAACCTTTTCCCCTGACTTATTGACAAAATCTCTTACCACCAAATTTTAGAATATGTGATTGGGAAAGTTCCCCACCTGCTTCTGACTCATTACACACAGACTTGGCAAAACCCGACTAAACACCTTTAGCCTAACCTCAAATCTCTTGGTGTAAGGATGTAACCCAGAATAATAATCACCCCTTTTAAGTTTATTTTCCCAGACAGATTGTCTAACAGGTAATCTAATACATTATCATCCTTCCTATGATATTATCTTTTAAGCAAATGATTCCCAAAAAACCCTACTTCTTAAAATATTCTACCAGACAGTCAGTCGTCTAGTGTACATCTTATTGTACAATTCAATTTAAACAATGCATCTCTTCCCAACACTGCCATAACAGTTTCTTCTAATATTAGTATCTTAAGAGTAATTAACTATTTTACGACCTCAAATCCCTATCCTAATTCGTTATCAATTAGTGAGATGTTTAACCTCTTTAGGCTGAACCCAGATAAGTTTTCCCCTATTCACTATCACTTCTAATGGCCGGTTGTTTCAACTGTTAGCTATTTTCTCTTCTCCTCTAATCGAGGCTCTCAGCAATGCACCCCCCTTCCGGATCTCCTAGGTACTAACAGGTGATCTTGAATTGCCCCTGTATCTTCCTTAAAAATGTTCTCTGTTCTTCCTCCTAACTTGTTGCATGAACAGGTAAAGTACCCAATCTGTCCATAATTATACCAGTCTTCTGAAAGTTGCTGAAAGTGTAGCTGAAATATTCCTCCTTCTTCTTGGTTCTTCTCCCTCTCCAATTCTGTGTCTGTCCAGAAACTGGCGGTCGATATGGAACATCTGGTCCCCCCTTGGCTGGTATAGTTGCCTTTGATATTGTTCAGTTGAAGCTGTAACAGTGATTGTTGATTTGGTTCACCCTGATTCTTCATCACACAAGCTTCTCTTCTCCACCAGTTGTATGATTGACTTCTCAGAGTTTCTTCGTCCTGTTCTTTGTTGTTGACATATCAGTATTCTTCAAAAGCTTATATTTTAAGTTCTGTCCTCCAAATATCATCTTCCATCATCTTCTTACTTTTCTTCAGCATCTTTGCCTCAATGTATTCTTCTTCTCCTCCACTTCTTGGGATTAAAAATGTTCTCCGCAGGTTTTCTCCTTGTCTCTTCTGTATCTTCAGCGTCTCGAGCTGTTCCTCTAGCTCCTTTACCTCTCCCAAAGTCGTCTCTTCCTCCAGGCCTGATACGCCTCGGTCTATAAAGGTGTACTAACTTCTGCCATTAGTCTCTCCTAACACTACCTTAGTTAAATAATTACTATTTTAGTCAATTTTCCCCTATATCAACCCTTTTAAATTCCTTTATTGTGAACTATATTATTCTAGACTGTATATCCTAAGGCTTACCCCCTTAAATTATTAATATAACCCTAACAACTCCAAATAAATCCTGAATAATTAAACCCAATTTTTATTCCTATATCCTATGTCACCAACTTATCCATTAGTGGTGGCTATATTACCACAACCCATCAACTGCCAGTAAATGCAAGTTAGTCATCTTCAGACTAAAATACCCATAAACAAAGCCTTTAACCCCTTGCTCTATAACCCCTAATTATCATAAATTTACAGAAGAATCCTCAATCCATCCTGGATTCCCAACACATCTGTAATTAAATCCCAGTGATACACAGCTTCCAAAATGCAATTTTTAATGAAATAGTATTTGCCAAGCCCATGTAAAATTGTCATAACATCACATATTCTGTTAGGATGATTTTGTGTACTAGCCTGATCCGATCCTCTCGTCTGCCTCGTCACACCTTGTTCGTGACGCACACGTCAGCCCCTTCTCTCTCTCTCGTCTCGCCGTTCCATGTTCCTCTCATATTTCACAAAAACATAGAAACACACACGATTTCAGCAGTTAATGCAATCACTGAGTATTTCCAACCATTCAATATTCATTCGTTCTACATTATTCACTCTAAGACTAAACTCAGAATTAAATAGATCGCTCAAAAACCTTTTTTATTTTAATCCGTTATTTAATTATTTAATTAAATGTATTATAATCCGCTACCATATATCTAATTTATAAATTCAATAGGTCCCAAAACAAGTTTCATCTTAACCCACCGCCGTTTAAACTTATAAGATTCGTGTTAAAATCTCTTTATGCGTATTTGTTCCGTCGTCTGTGTTCCTCTGTCTCCCCCTGCAGTTTAACCAATGTGTTGTTTTACAGAAATCCACGCATGCGCAAATATCATTTTAACCTCATGCTTGAGTTTCAGCATCCCCTCGTGGTGTCGTTTAGTGCCGTAAAACAAAACGTTCCCTAATCTCGTGTCATAAACTCCCCCTTTCTGTCGGGTAGTATCGCAAAATTAAACGCATGCGCACAACCATTCAAAAATCCCTTTTCACCGTGAAAGGAAGATTTTCTATTCTCTCTCCCCAAACAGACAGAATAACAGCCAGCTGTAATTTCCCATTTCCCCCTTATAGTCAAACAACATTTAACAGCGCTCACCAAACATATAACCTGACTTACAGACAGAGACAAATTTAAGAGACTTTAATCCATCGCAATGGAATCTCTAAGGATACGTTAGCATGTAGCACACAACACAATTAGCCTTTAGCCTCTAGCCACGATGTACCATGTAGCATGAAACACACTCCCATTTAGCCTTGTAGCCTTAGCCTCTAGCTAACGGCAGCCTACAACATGTAACAAACCCTGCACTGCCCTATCAATTTTAACATATTTATCCTACCGTTTTTGCTACCGGGACTAATGACCATTACACCGAAAAATCAGACCCAATCAAACGCCCCGTCGGACGAGAGTCAAATCATAATTACAATCAGATAAACCCCATGAATCCGAGCTCTCTTTAAGAAAAGAAACCCACCGTCCACCCATTCTATCGTGTAAACGGATTTGTCGGCCCGACATCTAAAATGGCCCCCCCTGGAGGTCTTAAGTGGTACAGTGCCCTAAAGAATGCGCATATCTGCCTTAATCGTCACTTCAATACTTAAATCCTACCGTTTCATGCTCTAAAAACTCCCAATTATCTGCCGTTTCCCCTGGGATAAATTTTAGCAGACTCTAGTTGACCACAATAACACCACCGAGGCCATGTCGAAATGGAACATCCCCTCAGTGTACACAAGTCATATCCAATCTAACAAACTCCGAAGCGGTAAGAACACACTCACCCTTTTTCGGCCATGCTTCAGAGAGAGTTAGGCCGGCGGTTGACTGAAACAAGGAAGAGACGCAAAACCAGCCCCACGTTGGGCGCCATTATGTCGTATATGATGAATGGTGGTCATTATTGCCGTCAACAAAGAGTTCGCTATGCTGTATCGTGTTAGAGGCTTTTATTAAAATCACGAATTTCCAGCATAGATACAGACTCGCGATGTCCGGAGAACGGCTCCCCAGATTGATATGGCCGTTCTGCCGTCTCATCGTTTACCCCCTATTTATAAACAATGCAAAAAGAGGAGTGACTCCCCTCTTCTGACCAATCACCAGTCTCCCCTCGGGCGTCACCCTCCAAGCGGCACATTTCAAATAACATCATAAAACCTCCCCCCTCTGGCCTGAACAACCAACATTCCATTTCGTCATGAAAAACATTTAACAAAGGCATAATCTTCAGATACGATATTGGCCAACGAGCCATGGCAGAGTTAGCCTCCGTTAGTACCTACAAAAAGACTCCATTAATATTACTCACTATAAGCCCATGTCAGCTAACATTTTATAGATTTCCAGGTAAACTGTTCTAGACGGCTATCTAAACCTTGTAGTATTAATGGTCGAGTGGACCCCCATTGGATTTGTTACTCACGCCCACTCAGGTATCATATGAACATGGCATGTCATGGCAAAACATTTTGAATTGCAGGAAATTAGCTTTAAAGGGGCAATCCACAGTGGAAACAATAACAATACTGTTTCAGTAAAAAGCCGATGGAGAAAAAAATATTACATTTTAGCTGACACTCTTATCCAGAGTGACTTACAGTATTGAGTTCCTACATTAGCATTTTTGTTGTTGTTGTACTGGACCCCCGTGGGAATCGAAACCACAACCTTGGCATTTCAAGCACCATGCTTTACCGAGCACACACAAGGGATTTTATTTGGAATGGCAAGCCAGATAAAATTAAACAGGCCTATTAATATAATGAATATGAATCCAGAGGGCAGAATGTATTAAATATTAAAGCATTAGACCTCTCACTAAAGGCGTCAGTCATCCAAAAGTTATACTTAAATCCGAACTGGTTCTCTAGCAGATTAGTAAGAATGTCTCACCCCATGTTCAAGAATGGCATTTTCCCCTTTATTCAGATTACAACCTCTCACTTACGGTTATTGGAAAATGAAATCATCTCCAAAATATTGCTATTTTTAGAACAACATAGAAAGTTGGTTGCAATTTCAGTTTAATCCACCAGAAAAGACAGAACAAATAATACAACAAATAATGTGGTTAAACTCAAATAAAATTTACTAATTGATTTTTTAAAAAAAAGTATAATCTTTCTAAATGATATCATAAATAGGACTGGTGGAGTTATGTCACACATGCAGCTAACAAAAATATATGGAAATGTCTGCTCTATCCAAAATTACAACCAACTAATTGCAGCATTACCACAAAAATGGAAGTGGCAAGTGGCAAGTGGAAAGGGGGAAAAAGTAAGGAACTTGTCTGTCGGCCCTGCATTAAAGACCAAAATTGGTTAAAGAAAATGTTGATAAATAAAGTGTATCAGTTTCCTTTAAGGACCCTGTAGTGTATTAAGATTATGTCTTTGTTAAATGTTTTTCATGAAGAAATGGAATGTTGGTTATGTTAGTATCAAAAGGCAATGTTTAGTATAATGTCACATATAATAGACAGGAAGTGTGTTGTAAACTGGTGATTGGCCAGAAGAGGGAGCCCATCTTGTTGCATTGTTTATAAATAGGGGTACACGAAGAAGATAGGGCAGAGCAGCCATTAGAATTGGAGGACACTGCTCTCCAGACCTCGCGAGTCTGTCACTCATCCTGAAGCTTGTGATCTGAATAAACCTTATGATCAACGTTCCGTATGAGCAGACTCCTTTTGTTCATCAGCAATAATTGCCACCACTCACTCGATACGACAACCCAAAAATTGACAGCTGTGCCGTATGGATTGCAAAATAGTTGGAAAGAGATTTTCGATGTACCGATTCCATGGCAACATGGTTTATGAACTGATACGCAAAACAACACCGGATTCAAAACATATTACTTATTTATTCAAATTATTATACAAAACTCTTGCACCCAATAGAATGTAATACTGTATATATGGGAGATACAACCATCCCAGCTCTGCAGATTTTGCTGCGAAGAGACCGAATCATTCGATAATTTGTTTTGGTACTGTCCATATGTAGCTTGTTTTTGGTCGTAGGTCCAGGAATGGCTGAATAATTTTTTTATAATTTACCTGGAGCTAACTGCAGATAGAACTACTGGGCGATTTGAAAAGTCAGAGTCAATTGATCAATAATCTAAAACTTTTGACCGGTAGTGTATATATAAAATATTTAAATAAAGGCTGCTGGATGGAAAAATGGAACCACTCTTATATTCATAAACAGAGCTATCGATGCAAGGACTGACCATCCACGACGTCTAAAGTATAGTGTTAACCAGGTTTTGAGGCTATACAGTGTTGGTTTACATTTACTTTGTTTACAAACATTGGAGTAAAACAAGCCTATAATGTGTAGTTCTGATGGCGTACGACAGTTGAACTAAGCTCATGAGGCACATATATACTACATTCAATTCTTCAAGAAGCAATGGGTACATATGGATGTAGCAAATGCAGAACCCATGGCAAAAGGAGTAGAATCACAGGAAATTTGCTTTAAAAGAGCAACATTTTCTCTACACCCCATGGCAATGTATTTAGTTATTTATATTTATTCCGTTTATCTGGCAGGGAAAATGCACAACAAAAACAGAAGTCACTGAGAAAACATGTCGCACCAGATTTAGCTAATAGCACATTTCCATCTGTAGTCCCTAAAACATCTAGACGTATAGAATACCAGGACATTAACTTTAAATCTGCCATTTTTTCCCCTCTGCCACCACATAGGGGACCTCCAAACATATGTATAACCAACCCTCATCTGTTTACAGTGGGAGCAAATGAAGCATAGTGGGCAGAACAAGCAAGCAGGTGGGCAGAGCCAAGCACGAGCTAGCGAGATCCTATTGGCGCGTTGTAGCATGTGTATTTGCATATTTCCGTTAGGGAACGCCTCCTCTGTGAAGTGGGCGTGAGCACAAACTCAATTCAACCTTGCACTCCTTCTAAACAAAAAAAATCTCCACCCCATTCCACCTCTTTGACCCTAACTGATCCTACACTAGGCCAACAGCCTGGGAGGACGGGACTCTTACGTTCAACACTCTTCTGCAGTAAAACCTTGTACACCCAAGTACTTCTCTGCAGCTGCCACCAAAACATCTATTTTCTGTGATTTATGTTCCACTTCTGCGGTACAGTTGGTAACCATGGCAATGAATGCTAAGAACCCAACCTTACTGAAACACAAATTGGTATCACTCTGTATTGTCCTTGGCCTACTACTCACCCTTGACCCATCATCCTCTACTCTCTTCACTGCCTCAGCATACGACACCTTCTGTTCTACTCTGACCCTGGCAACCTCAACTTGTCTCTCTTGCACTTCTGATCCCCAGCAACATGGGCACCCCCACAATTGACACACAGTTTTTGCCGCCGATACTACACATTCCTTTGTCCCATGCCTTCTTGCACATGTAGTGTCTGAGGGTCTATGATTTTGCTGACATTTGCAAATGGTGTAATGGATGAACTCTACTCTGCGTTGCTGAAACATCTGGAAAGCATTACTACATAGGTTTCTTGGAATAGAGGACATTGGGAGATATGTGGAACCCGGGGATTGGTCTATTAAAATCACGCCATATTATGTTACATAGGATATAAATACCATGTTTTGAACAAAGGACGGGGAGAGACAACATATTAACAGATTGGGCCGTTGTTCTCCAGATATCTGCAGATGTCTGTAAATTGACGCTGGAATACTTTGAAATAATAAACCTTTATAATCAAAGTACAGTGTAAGCGGACTTCTTATCATCACAGCATAGATCAGCATCGTTGTCTCTGACACCACACACACTTCTTACATCTAGGAATCTCCCTCCCACACACTGCTGCAACATTACCATGAGCTTGGCATCTGAAACACCTTATTGGGTTCGGCACAAAAGCTCTCACTGGATACCTGACATATCCTAACATGACTTTATCAGGTAAAGACTGCTTCAAAACTCAAAAGGACAGACAACGTCTTCTCAGTTTCACAACGGGTCTGCGTCGCACCAAACGGCGGGCGTCACATATACGGGGGGATTTTCAATTTCAGTTGCTCCACCTTAAGACTTAACACCACCCCCCAGTAATCACTCCTTTCAAAGGCGCCCGGCTCCGGAGAGCAAAGCAAGGCACAGGTCTTGTCCCTAGTCGTGTGACGCGACGGCCCACTCCCTCTGGACGGAAGAAACACAGAAAATCAAGTCCACTTCCAGTTACCTTCACTGATTTAACAGTAGCCAACTTATTTTCTACTCAGCCTGAGATATATAATATATAAAATATATATATAACCTGAGACTACATATGGATAAACCAAAAGGCAGGGATCCACTTTCTCCAAAAATGTCCCTCCCACTGGGGTGAATCATCCTTTGCATGATCATCGGAGCGAGGCTCGGACTCGGAATTCTTCACCACACCTGCCACCACAGGTAATTCATTCTCACTCTCGTCAGGTTCAATATTTGAGCCGTCAGAGACAGCAGAATACGGTTTGTAATTGGCGCCATTCTTCCTCAACACACATCTTCCCACTGGGCTCTTCTTCTTCCTCCTCCTCGCTGTCCGTAACCACGCCTGTCCGTTCACCCCACTCTTGTCACGCCTTTATTCAGTGTATTGCTTCCAACTTCTGTTCTTTAGCCCATTTTACACTGAACAAAAATATAAACGCAACACGGAAAGTGTTGGTCCAATGTTTCATGAGCTGGAATAAAAGATCCCAGAAATGTTCCATACACTCAAAAAGCTAATTTCTCACAAATGTTGTGCACAAATTTGTTTACATCCCTGTTAGTGAGCATTTCTCATTTGCCAAGATAATCCATCCACCTGTGGCATATCAAGAAGCTGATTAAACAGCATGATCATTACACAGGTGCACCTTGTGCTGGGGACAATAAAAGGCCACTTTAAAATGTGCAGTTTTGTCACACAACACAATGCCACAGATGTATACAGTTTTGAGGGAGCTTGCAATTGGCATGCTGACTGCAAGAATGTCCACCAGAGCTGTTGCCAGAGAATGTAATGTTAATTTCTCTACCATAAGCCGCTTCCAACATCGTTTTAGAGAATTTGGCAGTATGTCTAACCGGCTTCACAACAGCAGACCATGTGTATGTTGTCATGTGGGTGAGCGGTTTGCTGAATGTTGTGAACAGAGTGCCTCATGGTAGCAGTGGGGTTATGGTATGGGCAGGGATAAACTATGGACAACAAACACAATTGCATTTTATCGATTACAATTGAATGCACAGAGATACCTTGACGAGATCCTGAGGCCCATTGTCGTGCCATTCATCTGCCGCCATCACCTCATGTGATGATAATGCACGGCCCCATGTCACAATGATCTGTACACAATTCCTGGAAGCTGACAATGTCCCAGTTCTTCCATGGCCTGCATATTCACCAGACATGTCACCAATTGATCACGTTTGGGATGCTCTGGATCAATATGTAAGATAGCTTGTTCCAGTTTCTGCCAACATCTAGCACCTTCGCACAGCCATTGAAGAGGAGTAGGACAACATTCCACAGGCCACAATTAACGGCTTGATCAACCGTGTCGCGCTGCATGAGGTAAATAGTGGTCACACCCTTAGTTTTTAAAAAAGGTATCTGTGGCCAACAGATGCATATCCATAGCTTAGGGCCTAATTCATTTATTTCAATTGACTGATTTCCTTATAGGAACTGTAACTCAGTAAAATCTTTAAACTGTTGCATGTTGTGTTTATATTTCTGTTCAGTATAGAAGTCTGGCTATCTCTGGCCTCTCCATGCTTCTCTGCTATCATTAGAACTTGTTGGCCCTTGTGAAGGTTTGTGTGAACAGACCTTCACGCTCCTCCATTGCATCCCTCCCCACAATGGATGTGATTTCAACATGCTGTGTTTGTAGGCATACAGTAGGCCACTCCCAAAACAATGCTTTGTGTAATGTAGGAATGTAGACAAACTGAATGGTTGTAGCAGGCACCACCTGGTGGGGGAATGTTCCTCTCTCTCTCTCTCTCTCTCTCTCTCTCTCTCTCTCTCTCTCTCTCTCTCTCTCTCTCTCTCTCTCTCTCTCTCTCTCTCCCCCTCCCTCACTCTCTCTCTCTCTCTCTCTCTCTCTCTCAAATTGTTTTGACAATTTCCCCAATGTCTTGTTTGGAGCGCTCTGTGTGTGCATGTGTCTGGTTTCTCCATCCTGTTGAATGTTACAGGGGGAGCTTGCCATGAGCGCGTCTATAAATATGTGACCTGCGCGTCAAATTTTAGTAGGCCTAAATCTACTGTGAGTTGAAAGAAAATGAAGAGTGTTTAATTTATGAACTGTGATGAAATAGTAGCTATAAAAAGTAATTGAGGAGGCTGCAAAGATTTAATAGACTAGAAGCTCAAAAGACAAAAAACACAGTCTTTTTGTTTTGGTTGTAAATTGAAGTTTGCTGTCATAAATAAATGTTGGATTTTGTGAGCCGAAGCGCAACCAGCAGTGATGCGAAATGTCCCTTATGCTCATGGAACAAGAGAGGAGATGTGTTTTTGTGCCAGTAACCTTTTTTTCCCCATTTGGTTTCATTTGATTCAAAACCAACTATAGGCTATAGCCTCCCCTCAATGAAGGCTGTGGGTTTTTTTTGTCCTGCCCAATGCGTTCGCCAAGTAGCCAAGCCTATCAATAAAGGTGTTTGGCTCCTGAGACTGCTTTGAAATAAAAACAAAAGCTTTATTAAAAGATCAAGTTTGGGAGCATCAAAACAGTAAGCGGACAGCCCCTTTTTATCTATGTATTGTGTAGGCCCATAGCCGCAGAGGTACTGACAATGCTGCAGCACCCACTGAAAAATCTGAATTGAAAAAAATATTATTTTAAAAAATATGCAATTCTTGGAGAAATAGTAGTGCACTGAGCCTTTCCTAGTATTAGCAGACAGATATACTGTTGGTGTCTGTAGTGCAGGCACATTTTCTTTTCGGCATCTCTGCTTTTGGTAAAAAAAAAGGTAGTTGTATATAATTAAGAAGAGTATCTTGCAGGATTCAATAGTTGGAATTGTATGAGTCGTTGCCCTGTCTCTTTCTCTGCGATGGTCATTCTAATGGACTCCAGAAAGAACGAAACCCTGTCCTCTAACATTTACATCAAAAGGTGCACAATTGTGGGCTAAGACACAAAACATCCAACGTCAAATTAAAAAACAATTATTGATCAAATAACATGGAAAACAACCACTTTTTGTGCAGTATTAATTTACCATCCTTACAAACCACTTAATGTACACGTACATTACTGTATTGTACATAGGCTGGTCATCTAGGTTTGTACCTGTAGACTTTCCATCACCATGAAGATAAACAATGCACAGTACAGTAATTAAGCACATTGAGACATCAAGTGGTTTGTGACGATGTGATGTGATGATGTGGCTCAGTTGGAAGAGCATGGTGCTTGCAATGCTAAGTTTGTGGGTTCGATTCCCACGGGGGACCAGTATGAAAATGTAAGCGCTCACTACTGTAAGTTACTCTGGAGAAGAGCGTTTACTAAAATGGAAAAGGAATGAACAGACCATTTCAGTGTTCACACGGAAATAAGTTGTATTTCAAGAAACTGGAAAACAGATATACTTTTACATTTTAGTCATTTAGCAGACAATCTTATCCAGAGCGACTTACAGGAGCAATTATGGTTAAGCGCCTTGCTCAAGGGCACATCGACGGATTTTTCACCTAGTCGGCTCGGGGATATCAACCAAGTATTTTTATATTCCGCAAGTATTATCACATTAACTGTTTTGTACAGATAATTATCAGACTCAAGTTACAAATGCTGGTAAACACTCAAATACATGTAGTTAATTTTTTTCCACTGGGCCTTTACTAGTCCTGTATTAGTGGACCGATATAGACATCTTCAGCGTGGGAAATCACAACCGGCCGTGATTGGGAGTCCCATAGGGCGACGCACAATTGGCCCAGCGTCGTCCGGGTTTGGCCGGTGTACGCCGTCATTGTAAATAAGGATTTGTTCTTAACTGACTTGCCTAGTAAAATAAAAATGAAACATCAAACCCCTCCATGAAGGCTAGATGTGTCCATATGCCTGTCATTACAAGGACATGATGCTGGTGACCGATGTATTTGGAACTTATTTTCCTGTAACAATTGCTTGTTTTCTGTTTCATATGATTAAAAACCAAGCCCTCCATAGGCTGCCTTTACCATAGGTCTATAGGTTAACCTTACCCTAGGCCTATAGGTTACCCTTACCCTAGGTCTATAGGTTACCCTTACCCTAGGTCTATAGGTTACCCTTACCCTAGGTCTATAGGTTACCCTTACCCTAGGCCTATAGGTTACCCTTACCCTAGGCCTATAGGTTACCCTTACCCTAGGCCTATAGGTTACCCTTACCCTAGGTCTATAGGTTACCCTTACCCTAGGCCTATAGGTTAACCTTACCCTAGGTCTATAGGTTAACCTTACCCTTACCCTAGGCCTATAGGTTACCCTTACCCTGGGTCTATAGGTTACCCTTACCCTAGGCCTATAGGTTACCCTTACCCTAGGCCTATAGGTTACCCTTACCCTAGGCCTATAGGTGACCCTTACCCTAGGCCTATAGGTTACCCTTACCCTGGGTCTATATGTTACCCTTACCCTAGGCCTATAGGTTACCCTTACCCTAGGTCTATAGGTTACCCTTACCCTAGGTCTATAGGTTACCCTTACCCTAGGCCTATAGGTTACCCTTACCCTAGGTCTATACGTTACCCTTACCCTGGGTCTATAGGTTACCCTTACCCTGGGTCTATAGGTTACCCTTACACTAGGTCTATAGGTTACCCTTACCCTAGGCCTATAGGTTACCCTTACCCTAGGTCTATAGGTTACCCTTACCCTAGGTCTATAGGTTACCCTTACCCTAGGCCTATAGGTTACCCTTACCCTAGGTCTATAGGTTACCCTTACCCTAGGTCTATAGGTTACCCTTTCCCTGGGCCTATAGGTTACCCTTACCCTGGGTCTATATGATACCCTTACCCTAGGCCTATAAGTTACCCTTACCCTAGGTCTATAGGTTACCCTTACCCTAGGTCTATAGGTTACCCTTTCCCTGGGTCTATAGGTTACCCTTACCCTAGGCCTATAGGTTACCCTTACCCTAGGTCTATAGGTTACCCTTACCCTAGGCCTATAGGTTACCCTTACCCTTGGCCTATAGGTTACCCTTACCCTAGGCCTATAGGTTACCCTCACCCTTGGCCTATAGGTTACCCTTACCCTAGGCCTATAGGTTACCCTTACCCTAGGTCTATAGGTTACCCTTACCCTAGGCCTATAGGTTACCCTTACCCTAGGTCTATAGGTTACCCTTACCCTAGGTCTATAGGTTACCCTTACCCTAGGTCTATAGGTTACCCTTACCCTGGGTCTATAGGTTACCCTTACCCTAGGTCTATAGGTTACCCTTACCCTAGGCCTATAGGTTACCCTTACCCTAGGTCTATAGGTTACCCTTACCCTAGGTCTATAGGTTACCCTTACCCTTACCCTAGGCCTATAGGTTACCCTTACCCTGGGTCTATAGGTTACCCTTACCCTTGGCCTATAGGTTACCCTTACCCTAGGTCTATAGGTTACCCTTACCCTAGGCCTATAGGTTACCCTTACCCTGGGCCTATAGGTTACCCTTACCCTAGGTCTATAGGTTACCCTTACCCTAGGTCTATAGGTTACCCTTACCCTAGGTCTATAGGTTACCCTTACCCTAGGCCTATAGGTTACCCTTACCCTAGGTCTATAGGTTACCCTTACCCTAGGTCTATAGGTTACCCTTACCCTAGGTCTATAGGTTACCCTTACCCTAGGCCTATAGGTTACCCTTACCCTAGGTCTATAGGTTACCCTTACCCTGGGTCTATAGGTTACCCTTACCCTAGGCCTATAGGTTACCCTTACCCTAGGCCTATAGGTTACCCTTACCCTAGGCCTATAGGTTACCCTTACCCTAGGTCTATAGGTTACCCTTACCCTTGGCCTATAGGTTACCCTTACCCTAGGCCTATAGGTTACCCTTACCCTAGGTCTATAGGTTACCCTTACCCTAGGCCTATAGGTTACCCTTACCCTAGGCCTATAGGTTACCATTACACTAGGCCTATAGGTTACCATTACCCTGGGCTATAGGTTACCCTTACCCTGGGCCTATAGGTTACCCTTTCCCTTACCCTAGGCCTATAGGTTACCCTTACCCTGGGCCTATAGGTTACCCTTACCCTGGGCCTATAGGTTACCCTTACCCTGGGCCTATAGGTTACCCTTACCCTAGGTCTATAGGTTACCCTTACCCTAGGTCTATAGGTTACCCTTACCCTGGGCCTATAGGTTACCCTTGCCCTAGGCCTATAGGTTACCCTTACCCTGGGTCTATAGGCTGTAACCAAGGCTGCTTCAACATTCCTTTCTACCTTTTTTCTCCTGTTCATTGTATGACATCATGCTTCTGACCCCAAGCTATTTCCAACTACTTGTTAGAATGATTCACCATCCTGGCTTTAATGATGAGAACGAAGCAACCACATATTTATCCACGGAGCACGTTCTGATTGGCCATTGAGGGGTCAAGCATCCAACTTATTCATTCATCAAAACCCAGCCCTTTCGCTCCACCGCCAGCTACTGTGCTCATAATTGTGAAAATAGCACTGATGTTTCTGACACACTCCTGGACCTATAGTGCTACTGCCAGTGCTAATATTTACCACTGGGTTAGGTTTGTTCAAACAGAACCCAGAGGGTATTTATGTTGGCTGTTTCCAGTGAAGGCGTATATATTGTACATTTCCAACGGCTATTTGCTTGATATTTAGTTCTGTATGAGAAAACAAAGAAGCCAGCCCTGTGGAATAAACGGGATCTGATGCCAAGCACATGAACCAACATAGTTTGGAACCAAACTCTGATAAGGAAACTGGCACATTGCTGACGGTTAAAACGTTTTTGTTGGTGACCTTGTGATTCCAGTGTGTACTGTAGAAAGCGTAGGAGTGTTGTGTTGACGGCCAGAGATACTGAGTGTGTTTACACTGCATGGCCTTGTCATCGTATTCCAGTTCATTATGGACCAATAAATGTACAACAACACGGTCTAGAGTTGGACTGTATATAATGGCACTGAGGGACACATCGCAACGGATCTCTGGACCGTTCCAGAAACAAGTCCTATCACCTAGCACCTATCCCCTATAACCCCTTGGCCGAGCAACATCCTGTACGGACCGGTGCCGAGGATGAGAAACACTGCCATAGGCTCATTTTGCATTCTACCTGTTAGACCACATGACTGTGGCCTCAAACAAAGGTGATTTGCACTCAGAAACAGGTCACTTAAAGTGACGGAGTGTTCAGTACTCAGTGTGTGGTGGAAGAATTGGACAAGGCAAATGTTCTCTCATAAATGTTTGCCGTTGCAATGTAACAGAGAGGCCACTAGATGGCAGCCCTTGATAGAGCATGGTAGATAGAACTATCGCTCTCTCTCTCTCTCTCTCTCTCTCTCTCTCTCTCTCTCTCTCTCTCTCTCTCTCTCTCTCTCTCACTCTCTCTATCTCTCTCCTTCTCTATCTCTCTCCTTCTCCTTCTCTCTCTCTCTTTCTCTCTCTCCTTCTCTCTCCCCTCTCTCTCTCTCTTTCTCTCTCTCTCTCTCTTTCTCTCTCTCTCTCTCTCTCTCTCTCTCTCTCTCTCTCTCTCTCTCTCTCTCTCTCTCTCTCTCTCTCTCTCTCTCTCTCTCTCAGAGTGGTCAGGGATTCATGTTCTCTTCCGAAATTAACCATCGAATGAACCCCCACAGTTTGTGAGCCGTATTTGTCATAATATGAAGTGTCTCATCACAGACACATTTATTTTTATTTGAGACTAATCCATGATAAGAACCTTGGATTCTTAGAATTTGTAACTGATATAATCCAACATTTTAGTTCTATGTAGTTTAGTGCTGCGAATCAGGATTAGCTAGCATGGTGGTTTAACTCAAAGCTGTCAACCCTTACTCAAACCTCCCGAGCTTAAATGCAGCCGGCTAATTAGAGCATGATTTGACATCTCCGCTCATCTCATCACTCAGTAACTCAGTTGATGATCTGTTTGAACAGCATTGGTGGTTAATCATAGGAACTGCGTGACAACAGCAGTTTAGCAGGAACAGGTGAGGAGAGTTTGGGGATTGGACAGGGTTGGGGTGATGGTTGAGGTGATGGTTGGGGTGATGGTTGGGGTGTTGGTTGAGGTGATGGTTGGGGTGTTGGTTGAGGTGATGGTTGGGGTGATGGTTGGGGTATTGGTTGAGGGGATGGTTGGGGTGATGGTTGAGGTGATGGTTGGGGTGATGGTTGGGGTGATGGTCGGGGTGATGGTCGAGGTGATGGTCGGGGTGATGGTTGAGGTGATGGTTGAGGTGATGATTGGGGTGATGGTTGGGGTGATGGTTGGGGTGATGGTTAGGGTGATGGTTGGGGTGATTGTTGGGGTGATGGTTGGGGTGATGGTTGAGGTGATGCATGGGGTGATGGTTGGGGTGTTGGTTGAGGGGATGATTGGGGTGATGGTTGAGGTGATGGTTGGGGTGATGGTTGGGGCAATGGTTGAGGTGATGCATGGGGTGATGGTTGGGGTGTTGGTTGGGGTGATGGTCGGGGTATTGGTTGAGGTGATGATTGGGGTGATGATTGGGGTGATTGTTGGGGTGATGGTTGGGGTGTTGGTTGAGGTGATGGTTGAGGTGATGGTTGGGGTGATGGTTGGGGCGATGGTTGAGGTGATGCATGGGGTGATGGTTGGGGTGATGATTGGGGTGATTGTTGGGGTGATGATTGGGGTGATTGTTGGGGTGATGGTTGGGGTGATGGTCGGGGTGATGGTCGGGGTGATGGTTGGGGTGATGGTTGAGGTGATGGTTGGAGTGATGGTCAGGGCAATGGTCGGGGCGATGGTGGAGCTGATGGTTGGAGATGTTGGTTGGGGTGATGGTTGGGGTGATGGTTGGGGTGATGGTTGGGGTGCAGTACTGACCAGTCAAGTCTGGAGAGCAGATGGGTAAAAGCCCCTGGGGGAGCTACTAGATACTGTAACTGGTTGGGGTGATGGTTGGGGTGCAGTACTGACCAGTCAGGTCTGGAGAGCAGATGGGTAAAAGGCCCTGGGGGAGCTACTAGATACTGTAACTGGTTGGGGTGATGGTTGGGGTGATGGTTGGAGATGTTGGTTGGGGTGATGGTTGGGGTGATGGTTGGGGTGCAGTACTGACCAGTCAAGTCTGGAGAGCAGATGGATAAAAGGCCCTGGGGGAGCTACTAGATACTGTAACTGGTTGGGGTGATGGTTGGGGTGATGGTTGGGGTGATGGTTGGGGTGATGGTTGGGGTGATGGTTGGAGATGTTGGTTGGGGTGATGGTTGGGGTGATGGTTGGGGTGCAGTACTGACCAGTCAAGTCTGGAGAGCAGATGGGTAAAAGGCCCTGGGGGAGCTACTAGATACTGGAACTGGTTGGGGTGATGGTTGGGGTGCAGTACTGACCAGTCAAGTCTGGAGAGCAGATGGGTAAAAGGCCCTGGGGGAGCTACTAGATACTGTAACTGGTTGGGTTGATGATTGGGGTGCAGTACTGACCAGTCAGGTCTGGAGAGCAGGTGGGTAAAAGGCCCTGGGGGAGCTACTAGATACAGTAACTGGTTGGGGTGATGGTTGGGGTGCAGTACTGACCAGTCAGGTCTGGAGAGCAGATGGGTAAAAGGCCCTGGGGGAGCTACTAGATACTGTAACTGGTTGGGGTGATGGTTGGGGTGCAGTACTGACCAGTCAGGTCTGGAGAGCAGATGGGTAAAAGGCCCTGGGGGAGCTACTAGATACTGGAACTGGTTGGGGTGATGGTTGGGGTGCAGTACTGACCAGTCAGGTCTGGAGAGCAGATGGGTAAAAGGCCCTGGGGGAGCTACTAGATACTGTAACTGGTTGGGGTGATGGTTGGGGTGATGGTTGGGGTGCAGTACTGACCAGTCAAGTCTGGAGAGCAGATGGGTAAAAGCCCCTGGGGGAGCTACTAGATACTGTAACTGGTTGGGGTGCAGTACTGACCAGTCAGGTCTGGAGAGCAGGTGGGTAAAAGGCCCTGGGGGAGCTACTAGATACTGTAACTGGTTGGGGTGATGGTTGGGGTGCAGTACTGACCAGTCAGGTCTGGAGAGCAGATGGGTAAAAGGCCCTGGGGGAGCTACTAGATACTGTAACTGGTTGGGGTGATGGTTGGGGTGCAGTACTGACCAGTCAGGTCTGGAGAGCAGATGGGTAAAAGGCCCTGGGGGAGCTACTAGATACTGTAACTGGTTGGGGTGATGGTTGGGGTGCAGTACTGACCAGTCAGGTCTGGAGAGCAGATGGGTAAAAGGCCCTGGGGGAGCTACTAGATACTGTAACTGGTTGGGGTGATGGTTGGGGTGCAGTACTGACCAGTCAGGTCTGGAGAGCAGATGGGTAAAAGGCCCTGGGGGAGCTACTAGATACTGTAACTGGTTGGGGTGATGGTTGGGGTGCAGTACTGACCAGTCAGGTCTGGAGAGCAGATGGGTAAAAGGCCCTGGGGGAGCTACTAGATACTGTAACTGGTTGGGGTGATGGTTGGGGTGCAGTACTGACCAGTCAGGTCTGGAGAGCAGATGGGTAAAAGGCCCTGGGGGAGCTACTAGATACTGTAACTGGTTGGGGTGATGGTTGGGGTGCAGTACTGACCAGTCAGGTCTGGAGAGCAGATGGGTAAAAGGCCCTGGGGGAGCTACTAGATACTGTAACTGGTTGGGGTGATGGTTGGGGTGCAGTACTGACCAGTCAGGTCTGGAGAGCA